>NC_092804.1:17618560-17927212 GCF_040954645.1 Diabrotica undecimpunctata | reverse complement strand
CATTTACATAGCTCTTTTAAGTGGATCCTCAGCCTCTCTCTAGTCCAAATCGTAATGCGTACTAAAGAGCCACACTCTACACGAACTATTCCTCTTAACGCTAAATATTTCGGATTTAGACCAGAAGATCGATAAACATTATTGGTAATGGTAAACAGCATTTCCAGTACCAAGTTAAACGTATAGGTATCGATCCTTCTTATTTAATTTTAATTAATATTTTGTTGTGCAGTCTCTATTTTAAACATGTTTAAATCAGAATAGATCAACGAAACAGTAAGTTTTTTGTTTTTTTTGCGTATTTAAATTTTTTCATTTAATTTTTATTTCCAACACAGTTAATTTATTGCAAAGAGGACTTAGGTTAATAAGACAGCTCTCATATTGGTTATGATATATAACTTTATTAATATTTGATATCACACACAGAGTACCCTGCTCATTCGCTTTCAGTTAAAACAACCGGCATGTATCTTGTGGACAATTTCTCGATCTAGTGCCACATTTTCCATTATGTAGGAGACAAGATATTAAAATTATCATACTCATCCTAGTTTTTCCTCGAGCAATTCGATGTCTCCAATGATCCTATTCGTCTTAACTACATCTACTCCATTTTCGACCTGTAACCCCAAGTTCTCCTTCTTCAATAGCCCTTTTTCAACCTTCCAACTTCTCCTTCAACATTTTTTTGATCTCCTTCACTAACATAAGATCATCCGCAAAGAGCATTGACCAAGGAGTCCCCTCCCTTACCTTCTCTGTCAGTACTATCAATCATTTTCAAGTATAGTGTGTAAGATTTTCAATATGAAAATATCGATAAAAAAAGTGAAAGTTTTGGCGTTCGAAGTCAAATACTTTATAAGTGAAAAAATAGTTCTAGTTATCTTGTAGTTCTATTTTTTACTGTCTCAATTTGATTTAGCATTAAATTATATCATAAAGATGATTACTGCAAAATTAACAGCGGCAAATTCCAGCAAAATAACTCATCAAGAAATAAAATTCAACAGAAATTATATAGCAAAGTCGTTGATCTTTTTTATCCACGACAATCAAAATATAATCCCAATTATCTTATAATAAATATTACATATTATAATCGCATAAGTATGCTGCTTTGCTGAATTTTTTACAAAGTTTCATAGATATCAAATATTTTACAATAGACAACAAAACAATACCTTTTTTATCTTGATATTTTCTTAACCTGATGTTGAATATTAGATCAAAGATCAAGATCATTCTGTTTTTATTTAATTTACTAGTGATTTTGCCTGTTGCATGCGACGGTAGATACAATCAATTGCCATCCACAGTAACTCATTAAAAAAATAAAAACGGCGCGTGGCAATTGGGGAGTGCCGAAAGAAGCGAATACTTCTTATAGCGCGCTATTATATAGCGAGTTTTTATGACGTCATTATTAGATTTGGTGAGATTGGAAATTGTAACTGATGTCTGTCATAATATTGGAATCAATTTCTAGGTTAAACATGATACACTGATATTTCCATAGACATGTAATGCAAGATAGGCTAATCGTTGCAATATCAGACCGTTCGCCCAGTGCGACAGAGAAAAGTGACACAAAACTGTCCCTCCATCTCTTTCTAATTTGCCTGGTTTATCGACCACGTGACCTAAATGACCAAAGAGAAGGTCACGTGGTTAATAAACCCGACCCATTAGACAGAGATGCAGGGACTGCTTTGTGTCATTTTTCTATTTCGCACTGGGGGACGACTGTTTTGCGGCAGGCAGTCTATCTTGTATTATATGTCTATGGATATTTCTATGGATCTAATCTTTGTATCATGGAGGTTAATTATAATGTGAAAATATTATTTTCAAAATACAAGCAGCAATCGTTTAAGTGAATGCAACGCCATGGAACATATCTGCAATGTATAGCCCACTGTCTAACAACTGTCTAATAGAATCCAGCTATGATCTATCATCTGATCATACACAGGTTAGTATGAGCCTGAATACCACAGTTATAAACAACCCACCACCTCCTCGACTCACGTCAAAAAACACCAACTGGGCAGATTTGCAATTCTACCTAGAAGAAAACACCAATCTTAATCTGCGGATCAAATCTACACATGACAGATATAGTAGCTCAATACTTCACCACACTTGTGCATGGCAATCTACACCACGAACTGAACGCAAGCCAACACATACCACAAATGTTCCCCTGCACATTCGCCAACTCACTGCTGAAACTACAGCCATCAAAGCCGCAAACAAAGAAACCTTCGAACATTACATTACAAACCTTACAGCAAATGACCAGACGTTATAGAAGGCGACTTAAAAGCCTAAGAAACTATATACAACTATCCCTCCCATACGTAAACCAAATGGCGAATGGGCCTGTTCCAACAAAGAAAAAGTGGACGTCTTCGGAAAAATCACTCCACTACCCAACAACTCCATCGAATGATAAATGAAATCAAAAAGACTTGAAGAAAAGAAATACTGCAACGCTATATTTCTACACATCTCACAAGAGAAGTCTGGCACAGAGGTCTGCTTTACAAAGTAAAAATAGCACTATCCAGTAACTATTTCCTCCTACTTAAATCCTACATATCAAATAGATATTTGTCTGTAAAATTCAAAGACCAATAATCCATTCTCTGGCCTATCAACTCCGGAGACCCGTAGGGTAGTCTTCTAGGGCCGCTGCTTTTCTCACTCTATACAGCCGATATACCAGAGACTAATAATACTACAATCGCTTCCTTTGCTGACGACGTAGCAATACTAGCTGTAAATGAAGATCCCATACAAGCCTCACAAAACCTGCAACATCATATGAAGATACTCAGTGATTGGTATACGAAATGGAGAACAAAAGTAAATAAAATAAAATCAACTCAAATAACATTTACCAACCGTCTCAACATATGCCCACCTGTAAGAATAGAAAATGTAAGAATACCAACAGTAACAGACGCTAGATACCTTGGCCTCCATATTGGCCAACGTCTCACTTGAAATAAACATATCCAGACCAAAAGAAGACAGCTCGACTTAAAATTCCGGCAAATGTATTGGCTCCTTGGACGTAAATCAAAACTTAACATCCAAAACAAAATTCTTCTATACAAAGCCATACTCAAACCTATCTGGTTTTACGGACTACACCTATGGGGCTGTGCAAAGCCAACGTCGCTGAATGTCGTCCAAAGATTCCAGTCTAAAGTGCTAAGATCGATAGTGGATGCACCATGGTACGAAAGTAATCAAACACTTCACTACGACTACGACTTAAAGATTCCTTTCATCGGAGAAAAAATCCATCCAGCCACGGAGTCACAAAATGAACGTACCATTCACCTTAAAAATTGCTATACAGCGTTCCACGTTAAGAAAATAACATTAGGCTTATGGAGATCAGTGTTGCCAAAACTCTCAAGCATGCGGTTTATCAGATTCTCGATATATTTTTCGAATTTCCATTTTCAATTGACATTTAACTGTAAAGTCAGAATAACAACTGAAGAACCACAAAGCACAAAATCTTATTATCATTATGTAATCTCAGAGAACGACATAAAATCGCTGACATACGCACACCGTATTATTTTAAGTTGCAATTAGTAATTAGATATATGCATTCCAAGCGGTCCGTTTATTTGTTTTTAAATTTTTAATAGCCGGCAAAGTGCCTGATTTAACTAAACAATATTGTCTACTGATTTCTTTGATTCATGGTATATGATATTCTTACCGAAAAACAAATAAACTGTCGTTACTATAATTAAAATAAGATAAAATAAAATAATCTTTTGTAAATAGGTACTATTTATTTAATTAAAATCATTTTCCCTACTTTTCATCTCTTGTTTCGAATGGGCACTTTTGGTCAATTACGTTAAAAAACATTAATTTAATTCATGTCTGTGAAAACGAAAATACAAATTATACAACCCTGAATCATGCTTGTGTTCATCGTGGCATCGCTGCGCTTCTATCGTCCATAAGAAATACATGGCCCTATCTCCGCAATGTTATTTTCTTAACGTGAAACGCTCTATAGTAAGGGAATTATTCAACAATGGTTCAGCCAAAAGGAGACTAGATAGAACCTGACCCCAAGACCTACTTCGAAACTAAACCAAAATAGAATAAGGTGAGACATCATTGGATGTCTCTCCTTCACGCCCAAAGCCTGTAACACATTTACTTAATACTCTGTAATGATGTAGATTGTAAATAAACATAATTAAAAAATATATATAATCTGGAAAGACGAAACACAGATATATGTATTTTAGACGTTTATTTCTTAAGCAGATTTTCTCCTAATTTGTGATCTGTGTTGCTCCTAATTTGTAAGCTGACAATAAAATAGTAATATTGAACCTGGCTGTGTGAAAACCAGGCTGTTATTTTAATTATTATAGCCAAATACTATACTGCATTTCATTTCAGTTTGAACTTCCAGTGTTCCTGATGAGGAGTTGAATAACTCGTAACACGTGTAGAATAATGGTGGAATTCGAATTTAAATGCAATTTTTTACTTTCATTGTAACGTCTTTTCTCTTCGTAAAGAGCGAGATAGTGTTTTTCAAGAGTGAACCGTAGATGCATGTCGGAGTAAAAGGTTATTTCTAGCGTCGTTCAACAGCCTCTAGTAAGAGGTTTACCTTACCTTAATTTGCGGTTCACCTAATTTGCTATCAAAGAAAAGTCTCCCGACTTCTTGTTACTTCGTATATATATATATATATATATATATATATATATATATATATATATATATATATATATATATATATATATATATGTAAAAGATTAAATCTTCTAGCAAGAGCTGCTATCGCTTTATTGAATTAAATGGCCAAATATATGGCCTAGGAGGACAGGTCTAGGTGTTTTAGGTATGTAGCCATACCTAAAACACCAAGTGCAAAACACTGTGATCAACACCGCTTAATAAGCTTGATAAATCACACTACCAAAGTTTTCACCAAAATCATACACAATAGAATATATAACAAATGCGAAGCAAATATATCGGAGTCACAGTTCGGATTCCGAAGCGCATTGGGCACAAGAGAGGCGATCTTCAGTCTGCAAGTTTTAATTCAAAGATGCAGAGACATGTACAAGGACGTCCACTTGTGCTTCATCGACTTCTCCAAGGCGTTTGACAAGGTCAAACATGATAAACTCATGGAAATGCTCAGGAAGATGCATATTGATGGCGAGGATCTGCGCATAATAACCAGTCTCTATTGGAACCAAAGTGCTGAGATAAAGATGGGCAACTTACACAGTGGGAAGATAGATATTAAAAAGGGTGTACGGCAGGGATGCGTCCTCTCGCCGCTCCTGTTCAATATATACTCTGAACAAATCTTCAGAGAAGCACTGGGAGAAGTTTCGGAAGGTATCAAAGTAAACGGAGAGGTAATTAATAATATTAGATATGCTGACGACACAGTTATTATCGCAAATGACTGCAACGAGCTTCAAAGACTCATGCAAAGCATACACACAGCAAGTCAAGAATATGGTTTAGAACTCAATACAACCAAAACTAAATGCATGCTCATCAGCAAAACACAACAACCTCCGATGCAATTGACATTAAACAACCGAAAAATAGAACAAGTGGAGACATACACATACCTTGGAACCACAGTCAACACAAAATGGGACCAGTCAACAGAAATAAGATCACGAATTGAAAAAGCGCGAAACGCGTTCAACGATATGAAAAAGTAGTTCATAAGCAAAATCTCAATGGAACTAAAATTAAGACTGGTCAAGTGTTATGTCTTCCCGGTCTTGTTCTATGGAGCAGAGGCATGGACCACAACGGAAGCCACCCTGAAGAAACTAGAATCCTTTGAGCTGTGGATATATCGCCGTATTCTTCGGATATCCTGGACAGACCACATCACTAACGTGGAAGTAATGCAGAGAATAGGCAAAAGCAAAGAAATAATCTTCACCGTAAAGAAACGGAAGCTTGAGTACTTCGGACAGGTCATGAGGCATACTAAGTACCGGCTGCTACAGTTAATAGTCCAAGGAAGAATCGACAGTAGGAGGGGACCGGGAAGAAGACGACACTCATGGATGCATAACCTGCGACAATGGTTCGGACTAACATCGACCGAACTGTTCAGAGGTGCCGTAAACAAAGTCAAAATAGCTTTGTTAATAGCCAACGTCCGAAACGGATAGGGCAAAGGAAGAAGAAGGAGGACAAATTCGTTAAACTTCCCGTGCTCGAATCGGTATCAATAAAGTGTTATGATATAATATAATCATTTCGGCCTATCCCAGCCTCATCAGACACTTGGGCTGATACAATATATATAATACAATATAACATTATATATATATATATATATATATATATATATATATATATATATATATATATATATATATATATATATATATATATATATTATAAAGTTCTGAAAAATAATATCGAAAAAAACATATTGCCCATATTTAAATAGCTCTACCTATATCAAAGTTTAGGCTCTGAATCATTACCATCCGCTGCTTAATTAAAGCCATTCATATAAAAAAGTAGTATTATAAAAAGTTGTGTAATATTTCTTTTGCCGTGGTTGTTAAGTAAGTTAAATATTTTGCTTTAGATAAAAAAATTACTTCAAAACAATGGTATACTTTATTTTTTATAAATAATTTAAATCAACAGTCTATAAAATTATAAAAACAAGATTAAAAATGAGCAAAAATATTTTCTTTACATTTTTGAAAATCATCAAAATAAATAAAAAAATAATTTAGAAAAAGATTTCTTTTTATTTTTCGCGTAATTGGATCATGTTCTTAGATGTAAACATAACATATGAAAAGTTTATTTGTGATGCTATCAGTAATTGTATGCAAAATACGCCACATAAATATAGGGTCAGACAATAGAGACTTCTTAACATTGACAGTTTGTAGCAGCCATATTGTTGAAGTATCCGTCAAATTTACTGTAATTTATTCAGTCTGTATTGACAACTCACCATGGATGGATAGAGTGTATAACAACACGTGCAAATAAATCTATAAATTATATTATTAATGTTTTATTGTGCTCTATGAATCATCTAGCTGATTCGATAGGCTTTCTAGTTTGATTGTTCGTATGATTAAGTTCTTTTTCCCTCTGCCGAGTGCTTGTCCAAGTTCTATAAACCAAAGAATCAACGGTTTGCATCTTCTTATGGTGCCTGTCCGTCCCAGAAGTTGTCGATCATTATGGTTATCTTGACTTTGTTTGCCTTAGACTCGAACAACTCGGTAATAGTGGTATTATACCATTTCCGTAAATTTTGCAGTCAGAAAATACGTTATTTCTGGTCCCCCTTTCTGAATCAGTAGTAAAAGGTCCCATTCTGCACAAGAATCCTGAACTATTAACTCGATTAATCCGGTTTTTTGCTTTTATTATTCTTTTTTTAATTTTGAATAAATGATCCCATGGTCTATTTAGATTGGTGGGCTTTCGATCTTCTTTTGCTTCATTATTATTTGATCGTTTAGGATCGGATTTTTATTTTTTTGTGTTAAAATCTAAGTCATACTTATTACCGACTTCAGTTATTCGATTCATTAATGTTTGTAAATTATCTAGATTATCTGAGAAAACTATGGTGTCATCAGTGTATCTGACTTAATTCAGCCATTTACCATTTATTAATATTCCTTTCACCCTCCCTTCCAGGACTTTCCTAAAGACACATTTAGGCTATGCATTTAATAACAGAGTAAAAACACATCCCTGTCGTACCCCTCGTTCTATTATAGTTTTATGAATTGTCGGGTCTTATATTTTGATTTTGACCGTTTGGTTCCAATAAATGTTTCTTAAATTCTCATGTCTTTGTCATCTATTCTAGGTTTTTTCATTAGAGCTATTAATTTCTCGTATTTTACTGCAAAATGCTTTTTAATAATCTATAAGGCATGTGTATTTGCTATGTGCAAGTTCGAAAAAGCGACACCTAGTGCCATAGATCAGCGATATTATTAGTACTTTTAATGTATTACTTGTATGTAAACTGCAAATAAAGTGACCTAAACTTGTTTATTTAATACAATAATTATTGTAATTTATATCAATATTTAACTTCGAAACATTTTTAATGGATTTCATCATTTGAACATTAAAGATAAAGGATATTAAAAAGTAAACATTTCGAAAGAGCGACACCCAGTGTCATAGATCAGCGAACTTTAAAGTAAACTGCAAATAAAATAACTTAAACTTGTTTGTTTAATACAATAATTATTGTAATATATATTAGAAATCCACTTTTCTCTTTGCATTAATTTTTGCTTATAATTTGTAAACGAATAGAACTTGAATTAACTATTTCTTGTTGTATTTTTACAATTTATAATACATTTGCGAAATCCCATTTTCTTCAATAATAGTACTTATAAAATTTACTAATAAAAGCGAATATTATATTACAATTTACATCCATACATCTCTAGAATAGTACTGACCTTTAACAATGTTTTAAGTAAATGTCTCATATGACTTATAATCCTATACGTGGGGTTTTTGGAAGATTGTGTGACGAAACTTGATTCTGTGATAGCGTTTTTTTTTAAATCTTGAAGAGATATCTACTTTAATCTTTTTTAATTCTTCCAATTTCCCAATTCTATATTTTCCACTTTTTACAGCTTTATGTATTGTATATTTGATTTTACAACTCATTGACGTCCAACTTTTAATCGCATGGTTTCTTAGTTTGCTCTTTTGGATTTGAAAGATATTTATGGCTTTGGATGGGTATATATAAACATTAAGAAATGTGAAGGTACAATAAAACAATATTTTTGGTTGTTTAATGGATTTAATTATGTTACAGGTATATAAACAATACTTGCGGCTAATGGTATATTATTAAAAAGCATTCGGATCTTTTTAATTGTTCCAGTTAACATCTCCCCAATCTTCGTCTCCTTCATCAGCCCAGCCATCTCCGTGAATGCAGTCATCGTCATCATTGTCATCAATTGTAGGTTCATCAGTAACGTCCTCGGTAGAATTTTCAGTACTGTCATCGTCATCATCATTACCATTGTTGCCTCCACCTCCGTTGCCGTTACCATTATCATCGCCATCACAATCATTATCATTATCATCACCTCCGTTGCCATTACCTCCACCGCCATTTCCGTGACCATTGTTTCCACCTCCGTTTTCGTTACCATTATCATCGCCGTCACAATCATTATCATCTCCATTGCCATTATCATCACCTCCGTTGCCATTACCTCCACCGCCATTTCCGTGACCATTGTTTCCACCTACATTTTCGTTATCATTATCATCGCCGTCACAATCATTATCATCTCCGTTGCCATTGTCATCACCTCCGTTGCCTTTACCTCCACCTCCGTTGTGGTTGCCATTATCATCACCTCCGTTGCCATTACCTCCACCGCCATTTCCATGACCATTGTTTCCACCTCCGTTTTCGTTATTATTATCATCGCCGTCACAATCATTATCATCTCCGTCGCCATTATCATCACCTCCGTTGCCCTTACCTCCACCGCCATTTCCGTGACCATTGTTTCCACCTCCGTTTTCGTTACCATTATCATCGCCGTCACAATCATTATCATCTCCGTTGCCATTATCATCACCTCCGTTGCCATTATCTCCACCGCCATTTCCATGACCATTGTTTCCACCTCCGTTTTCGTTATCATTATCGTCGTCGTCACAATCATTATCATCTCCGTTGCCATTATCATCACCTCCGTTGCCTTTACCTCTACCTCCGTTGTGGTTACCATTATCATCTCCGTTGCCGTTATCATCACCTCCGTTGCCTTTACCTCCACCACCATTTCCGTGACCATTATCATCACCTCCGTTGCCTTTACCTCCACCTCCGTTGTGGTTACCATTATCATCTCCGTTGCCATTATCATCACCTCCGTTGCCCTTACCTCCATCGCCATTTCCGTGACCATTGTTTCCACCTCCGTTTTCGTTACCATTATCATCGCCGTCACAATCATTATCATCTCCGTTGCCGTTATCATCACCTCCGTTGCCTTTACCTCCACCTCCGTTGTGGTTACCATTATCATCTCCGTTGCCATTATCATCACCTCCGTTGCCTTTACCTCCACCTCCGTTGTGGTTACCATTATCATCTCCATTGCCATTATCATCACCTCCGTTGCCCTTACCTCCATCGCCATTTCCGTGACCATTGTTTCCACCTCCGTTTTCGTTACCATTATCATCGCCGTCACAATCATTATCATCTCCGTTGCCGTTATCATCACCTCCGTTGCCTTTACCTCCACCTCCGTTGTGGTTACCATTATCATCTCCGTTGCCGTTATCATCACCTCCGTTGCCTTTACCTCCACCACCATTTCCGTGACCATTATCATCACCTCCGTTGCCTTTACCTCCACCTCCGTTGTGGTTACCATTATCATCTCCGTTGCCATTATCATCACCTCCGTTGCCTTTACCTCCACCTCCGTTGTGGTTACCATTATCATCTCCATTGCCATTATCATCACCTCCGTTGCCCTTACCTCCATCGCCATTTCCGTGACCATTGTTTCCACCTCCGTTTTCGTTACCATTATCATCGCCGTCACAATCATTATCATCTCCGTTGCCGTTATCATCACCTCCGTTGCCTTTACCTCCACCTCCGTTGTGGTTACCATTATCATCTCCGTTGCCATTATCATCACCTCCGTTGCCTTTACCTCCACCTCCGTTGTGGTTACCATTATCATCTCCGTTGCCATTATCATCACTTCCGTTGCCCTTACCTCCATCGCCATTTCCGTGACCATTGTTTCCACCTCCGTTTTCGTTACCATTATCATCGCCGTCACAATCATCATCTCCGTTGCCATTATCATCATCTCCGTTGCCTTTACCTCCACCACCATTTCCGTGACCATTATCATCACCTCCGTTGCCTTTACCTCCACCTCCGTTGTGGTTACCATTATCATCTCCGTTGCCATTATCATCACCTCCGTTGCCCTTACCTCCACCGCCATTTCCGTGACCATTGTTTCCACCTCCGTTTTCGTTACCATTATCATCGTCGTCACAATCATCATCTCCGTTGCCATTATCATCACCTCCGTTGCCTTTACCTCCACCTCCGTTGTGGTTACCATTATCATCTCCGTTGCCATTATCATCACCTCCGTTGCCATTACCTCCACCGCCATGTCCGTGGTCATTGTTACCACCTCCGTTGTCGTTACCATTATCGTCGTCATCACAATCATTATCATCTCCTTTGCCATTATCATCACCTCCGTTGCCTTTACCTCCACCTCCGTTGTGGTTACCATTATCATCTCCGTTGCTATTATCATCACCTTCGTTGCCCTTATCTCCGCCGCCATTTCCGTGGCCATTGTTTCCACCTCCGTTTTCGTTACCATTATCATCGCCGTCACAATCATTATCATCTCCGTTGCCGTTATCATCACCTCCGTTGCCTTTACCTCCACCTCCGTTGTGGTTACCATTATCATCTCCGTTGCCATTATCATCACCTCCGTTGCCTTTACCTCCACCTCCGTTGTGGTTACCATTATCATCTCCGTTGCTATTATCATCACCTTCGTTGCCCTTACCTCCATCGCCATTTCCGTGACCATTGTTTCCACCTCCGTTTTCGTTACCATTATCATCGCCGTCACAATCATTATCATCTCCGTTGCCGTTATCATCACCTCCGTTGCCTTTACCTCCACCTCCGTTGTGGTTACCATTATCATCTCCGTTGCCATTATCATCACCTCCGTTGCCTTTACCTCCACCTCCGTTGTGGTTACCATTATCATCTCCATTGCCATTATCATCACCTCCGTTGCCCTTACCTCCATCGCCATTTCCGTGACCATTGTTTCCACCTCCGTTTTCGTTACCATTATCATCGCCGTCACAATCATTATCATCTCCGTTGCCGTTATCATCACCTCCGTTGCCTTTACCTCCACCTCCGTTGTGGTTACCATTATCATCTCCGTTGCCGTTATCATCACCTCCGTTGCCTTTACCTCCACCACCATTTCCGTGACCATTATCATCACCTCCGTTGCCTTTACCTCCACCTCCGTTGTGGTTACCATTATCATCTCCGTTGCCATTATCATCACCTCCGTTGCCTTTACCTCCACCTCCGTTGTGGTTACCATTATCATCTCCGTTGCCATTATCATCACCTCCGTTGCCTTTACCTCCACCTCCGTTGTGGTTACCATTATCATCTCCGTTGCCATTATCATCACTTCCGTTGCCCTTACCTCCATCGCCATTTCCGTGACCATTGTTTCCACCTCCGTTTTCGTTACCATTATCATCGCCGTCACAATCATCATCTCCGTTGCCATTATCATCATCTCCGTTGCCTTTACCTCCACCACCATTTCCGTGACCATTATCATCACCTCCGTTGCCTTTACCTCCACCTCCGTTGTGGTTACCATTATCATCTCCGTTGCCATTATCATCACCTCCGTTGCCCTTACCTCCACCGCCATTTCCGTGACCATTGTTTCCACCTCCGTTTTCGTTACCATTATCATCGTCGTCACAATCATCATCTCCGTTGCCATTATCATCACCTCCGTTGCCTTTACCTCCACCTCCGTTGTGGTTACCATTATCATCTCCGTTGCCATTATCATCACCTCCGTTGCCATTACCTCCACCGCCATGTCCGTGGTCATTGTTACCACCTCCGTTGTCGTTACCATTATCGTCGTCATCACAATCATTATCATCTCCTTTGCCATTATCATCACCTCCGTTGCCTTTACCTCCACCTCCGTTGTGGTTACCATTATCATCTCCGTTGCTATTATCATCACCTTCGTTGCCCTTATCTCCGCCGCCATTTCCGTGGCCATTATTTTCGTCTTCGTTTCCGTTATCATTATCTCCATTTCCATGACCTTTCCCATCGTCATTATCACCATCTGCATCGTTATCACATTCATCTTCATCATTGGTTTCGGTTGTATGTTCTGTATTACTGTCATCACAATCATTTCCATTATCTATACCACCATCTCCAGCATCATCGTTTTTATTTCCATTATGTTGACCATCTTTATTGGTTTCATTGTCAGGACCACCTTTGTCTTTACCATGATCGGAACCCTTTTTATCTGTACCATTATCTGGACCATCCTTTTCGGTACCTTTATCTTGACCACCCTTTTCGGTACCATTACCAGGACTCTCTTTTTTGGTATCTGGACTACCTTTCTCATTATCAATAACTTCAGGAATAGAATGTGCTGTAACAAAATAAAAAATTATTGAAGTAGGTAGGCGTTTAGCTTTTTTTTTGTTGAAAAGAATTGAAATTGGGATTTAAAAGGTGTTCTTGGGTTAGAGTGATACCGTTTCAATCCAGAATTTTGCTGCCTTGTCTTAACAGTAAACGTCAGTCAAAATAAATTCATTTTCTCTCCTGTTGCCGACCATAATGTAGCTTCGCCTATTTTAAATAATTTTATACTGTTTGTCCTTGTGTAGTGTAGTGTTATGTACAATTTTATGTTTATGACATTCTGTGATTGTTGGATAGGCCAAAATTGACGAAATGCCCCTGAAGATGCTCTAGGAAGCGAAAGTACTTGGGCAAGATTTAATTAATAAAACTGTGCTCGATATCTGCCTTTCATTTGATCAAAAATAAATTCCAGTTTCAATCCCTTGGACTCTGAATAAATGACACAATAGCGTAGTAAGGTGGATAGGGAAAGAGAAGGTTTTACAGAAACGCATGAAAGATATCATGAAGTTAAAACATCTTAACATTCCCATTCCATTAAAAAGAGTGTTTCTAATCAAAAAAATATCCTGTAATGAATCGACAACATCTTTAAATACCTCTTTAAATTAGCATTGTTAGAATCCCGAACAAACACAGCTCTTAAAGAAGAAGCAAATATGTCTTCATATAGGAATAGCATATGGAATAGCAAAAACTAAAGTAGCCTAAAGTTTCTTACTAAGTGAAAGCAAATGTGTCCTTCGAGGCAAATTTAAGTGTAAAATAAATATTTTTAAAAGTACAGTTAAAACTTACGAAATTGTGTGCTGTCTTCAATAAAAGACAGTAGCACAACGGCAAAAATCACAATTATTTTGGTATTCATGATGATCTTTGTTAAAACCAATGTATGAGGAAAACGTCGAACCCATGGAGAGTTACTGAGTAATGAGTTCCTTGCGTTTTTCGCCTTTTATATATATATTTAATATTTGCAGTAATTAATCCATTCACAAATCGAATCTTGGTTATTTGTTTGTAGTGGCTTTGCATTTCCGTGTTCAAAAATAGCTCAAGCATTAAATATTTCGCCCGATTGAGCCTGATATCATGATAAATAAACAATTCAGTCGGTATAGAGTCCAATGATCCATGTTTCCTTAGTTTAATGTCAAAATTCGACAAAATAAACAATACCATATATAAAAATTATATTTATTTATTATTCAGTTCAATGCCTATATTTAAGTTGTCCACAACAACGATTCAGCTCTATGTCAGTCGAATTCCGCCAATAGATTCTTTCGAACTGCCTTCGAAGATTGAACAGTTTTCTTCAGGCCTAACAATCACCTTGGCTTAGATTGTATCCAGTAACAAAAACCAAATAAATTTTCACCGGTGATCAAGATTTCGATTACTGTTGGTTTTGGGGATACCGTAATAAGGAAAAGTAAATACTTAGATGAAAAGAGTTGTTAACCACAATAAAAAAAGCCAAAATTGAATACCTCGGTCACATCATGAGGAACAGCGAAGGATTGGTTGCTGCAATTAATTCTTCAAGGAAAAGTAGAAGAAAAACTGGGACCAGGAGGGCGAAGAATTTCCTGGCTGAAAAATCTACGTACGCGGTTCAACACAACAACCACAAATCTTTTCAGAGCCGTAGTTTACAAAATACAGATTGCCGTGATGGCCGCCAACATCCGAAACGGATAGGCGCTACAGGAAGGAAGAAGAAATACCTAGAACATCTGATAGATTGAACGTCAAATAATATCTGGAGAGTATTCGAGATGTGGTCAGACAGATTGTATTTTTTGGTAAGATAAGGTCAAAAATATCATAAAACAAACAATTAATTATTGGAATTGGATTAAAAAATTGGAATAGTGTAGGACATAAATAGCAAACGCGTAATGGCATCTAAAACTGAATGTATGTCGCAGTAGAAATAGAATAGGTAAGAAAACTGTAAAATACGATTTTTTTGTGGAACTCCAGTTTTCTGGAACCCTTTACTCGCTTGTAGTGGTCTAGCGGATTGGTACCATATGTTTGTGGAATAACTTCTTCTTTGAGTGCCTCTTCTATCGGAGATTGGATATCATTAGGGCGATTCTAATTTTATTTACTGCTGTTTTGAATAATTCGTTAGTGGTACAGCCAAACCACTCTCTTAAATTTCTCATCCAGGACATTCTTCTACGGCCTGGATTTCTGCGCCCTTGGATTTTTCCTTGGATTAAATTTTGTAGGAATGTGTACTTTTGTCCTCTCATCAGGTGGTCTAAGTATTCAAGTTTTCTCTTTTTTATATTCATATATTCATATATTTATATATTTCTATTTCGTCCGATGTTTGGCCTTCTATATTTATATTATGTCGCGCCGATGTTCTTACCCTCCAGGATTTCTTTGAGTTTATTGTGGCGTGCTTTGTCAAAGGCCTTTTCAAAGCCTATAAAGCAGGCGTGTACCTCTTGGTTAACATCTAGACATCTCTGTGTTAGGACGTTCAAGGCAAAGAGAGCTTTTCTTGCTGGAATAACTTACTAGTCGTCAAAAAATATTGACCGCATATTTTTTTTTTGTAATACGGTGTTTATTTCTTTGAAGTTTAAAATTTTTAAGTTATATATTTTCATTTCTATGTTTTAGGTTGTTTCTTTATTTTCTTTATAATATACCTGATCAAACAGACCCGATATATTACATCTTACTCCAGTTTTAGAGACGAAAACGACACTCAAAAATCATACGAACAAGCTTGATTTTGCTAAGAATGTTAATTTTGGGACCCTAAAAGAGGCAAAAAAAAGTTTGCCACTCCTACCCCCGACCTTTCCCATAAAATCCCCATCGTATGGAGGCGGAAAACATCGATTTACTAGGAATCTGTATGTCGTAGAAAAAAATATTTTAAACAATTGTGAACACAAATGTTTATTAGCACTTTTTGTGTGGAAAGCACTTGAAGCGACTGGATGTTTTAGATTGGTTTTACCGTAAAAGATTAAATTTATCGTTTTTAAGGCATATAATATGCCAAAATAACATGCTATGGGTTTTGAAGATAAGGCTCTAACAATAAAAATTTCATAGTGACCTGTCAATGAAAGTGATAAAATGGCAAAAATCGCGCAACATTTATTTAACACCTTTATAAAAACTGACTTCATTTGCAGCAAAATACAAAAATTGCATACGAAAGCTACAATCACTCTTCACCTTTAAAACGCATTTTAATATTTGTCCATAGGACACTCTGGTCAAAAGATATCGAATTTTAATTGTCGAATTGTTACCAATTTTATTTAAAATTGATTTAGAGTACGTAACTGACATTCAAAATCGCCAGTCGCTTCAAGCGTTGTTTCTGAGAGAACGGTTCATTCTACACAGAAAGGGTTAATAACATTTTTGTTCAAAATTGTTCAAAATATTTTTTTCTGCGGCGTGCAAAGTAAAATTTTTTGCATATTTTTTGGGGTCCCAAAATCGACAATCTCACCAAAATCCAGTTTATTATCTTTATAGGTTTAGTGGCATTTTCATCTCTGATGGCTGGAGTATATGGAGAATTTTATGTGTGGGTTTTTATTTAATAATTTTATTGAGCCCCAATATTGACGTATTTCTTTTAACCTACAGAGGTATTATATATAATCAATATTATTATTTATCATGTCAACACTCCGAATACTTTTGTTTTTTTATTTTTTATTTAAGTAGTAATCCATTTAATGCTGTAAAGTTTATTGTCTTTATTATATTATGACAAAAGTATCTCACTTATAAATATATAAATAATATAAAAAGAAAGCATACATTCAAAGAAACTCATTTGGATTTTCCTCATTTACGCCTGTCGTCCTCATAACAGTCTTCATCTTGGTCATCATCGTCATCTTGATTTGGTTTATTTTTCTCATTGCTATCATCTTCTTCATTCTGATCGTTCTCATTTGAACAGTCATCTTCCTCATCTTGATCCTCGTCGGTAACGGTTCTTTCGGTGTTGCCTTCCGTGGAAGCGTCATCGCAATCATCACCATCGGTATTATCGCCTCCATTTTCATTCCCACCTTTATGTTCTTTACCACCTCCATTTTTATTATCATCACCTTGTCCATTATCGCCTCCATTTTTATTACCACCTCCATGTCCTTTACCACCTCCATTTTTATTATCATCACCTTGTCCATTATCGTCTCGTCCGTTACCACCTCCATTTTCATCACCACCTCCTTGTCCTTTACCATTGCCCCCATTTCCTCTATTGTCGCTATTGCCACCTTTATTAGGCCGTGCTGCAACGAAATAGAACAATTTTAAGTTAGGCTTATTCCAATAGGCTGATGCCTTTTTTAAAAGGTTTGTACATATAAAAATAGACCAAATCAAACAATCAATAATTCTATAGTTGTTAATTACTTTTTATTGGTTATATCAAAGCTTTTTATTTATTGAACTAGAAAGACATTATATCGGAAATAAGGAAATTACTATTAGTGAGGAATCACTTATTCACTTAATACGTTTTTTTTTTTTTCATTTCTATAACTATCAGAACATTTACTTTTCTCGATTAAACTATTTTAAAACTCAAAAAGATTTGTCCTTAATGGTCAACGACTGATAAGCCAACGTCAAATCATAGAACAACCAGACAGGAAAGACTCTTAAATGATAGCAGATAATTAGCGTAGAAAAAGAAGACCTCGATACAAAACTTTACTGGCCCTCCACATAGGGGTTTTGGACGATGGACCTGCACTCCATCTCCCACAAAGGACTACATAGCATGGGAGCATGGTCGGAAAATACGGAATTCGAACTAAGGGACGAAAATGGATTATGAGTTGCGCTACTTGAAACGTACAAGGGATGGGAACAAAATTAGAAAAAAAAAAGGCTAAGAAGCTCAAAAATTAAACATCGACATACTGGTCAACAGAAACCAAGAAAAAATCCAGAGGAAATTTAGACATAGAAGAATATATTTATAATATGTACCTAAAGAATAATCGATGTGGCGATACCTAACAACAATAATCTGCATGTTAAATACAACGAAAAGATCGCCAAGTACAGAGATCTGGAAATACAAATAAGGAGACAATGGAGAATGAAAAGTACCCAGACGATACCTATAATTCTTTCTACTACTGGAGTCATTCCGAAGAACTTGCTAGAAAACATGAAAAAGCTGGGTCTGAATGAACATCTGTATAAGACCATGCAGAAAGCTATACTCCTCGCGGCATTCAGATGTGTACGAAGATTTTTGGAAGATACTCCAACATACCAAGTCACCTAGGCCTTGATAACACGTAAAGAGTTTCATCAGAGCTCAATCCTTTTGATACCGTAATTATCTGGTATGAGTGAATTTTCCCCTTAGAGGGAGTGTGAGCCGTATGGCTAAATCTGGAAATCGTATGGCATTTTTACCGGTGAGATCCCTTTGGATTGTTTCAACGCGAATTGCATCTTTAGACCAGGGGAACCGACGGCTTTACGGGAAAATTCAGTAATAAATAGTAGAATTGATATATACTTACGTAATTGTTGACTCTCTTCAATAGCAAAAAGCAGCACAAAAGCAAAAATCAAAATCATTTTGGCACTCATATTTACTTGTTTGTTTTTTCAAAACCTGGCAAACAACTTAAAAGAACACCAAACTTCTAGAATGTCGCTGATGAATGATACCATCAACATTGCAACTTTAGTTTTTATATATTTTTTTTGTTTGTGCAAATAGATTAATATGATACTATTTATTTTGCATTTCCGTTGGAACAGACACAAATATTAAATATTTTAAAAAACATCTTAGTAGTTTGTTAATATTATTGTTAGCTAAAGATTACTGTGATTTCCAGTTCGCTTCCATAACATTTATCACAATTTTAAGCAAATTTGCATGATATAGATGTCAATAAAAGAAAAAAAATTCTAGTAGTTATATTTTTTCATTCTTTGAGCTTTCAAGTATATGTCTTTTATTAGTTTAACATACAATTCTCAACAATAAAATACTTTTTTCTCTGTTTATGGCAGCTCTTCTCCAATTTACAACATTTACTATTGGAGGTCATCTGTGGGCGCTTCAAACGATTTTTTTCGTGTTTTTATGCCATCACCCTTCCGCGCAGTAGATTTTACAATCTATGACTCAGTAAAAAGGAGCAAGTTTTATATAACATCCCATAAATCTTCAACATCCACTCAAAATACATCTGACTGGTAAAAGCGACGAAGGTCTTAACAAGGCAACAGAGTCCGCACCTGTAGTTGCCTCCTTACTCGTTACTCTTCCAAAGTTATCTGTGGACTCAGAAGTGCCATCACTCAGGAAACACTTTTCCCTCTGTGCCATGTAAAACTTGGGTACGGTGGTATACAGCTGGGGATTGAGGAGCGCAGTAGTCACACCATAAATCACACCGTATGATGAGTAAGTTAGGGTGCTGCTCTCTGGAGATTTTTCGGTTGAACATGGTGTAGGTGTTTGGTGAACTCTACATGTGTGTATGTGTACTTCGTGTTTGGGCGTATCTGTCATGTTCAATCAAAAATTATATAGGTATATCATACTCTCAGTTGATCCGAGGATATTTACTCAGTTATACTTTATTCACATCTGCCCTATAGTCCTATATAATCATGGAACGAATAAGAACTTTCCCAGCCAGTAGATTATGTTTAAAGCACTGAAGAGTTTAGACTTATATTCTCAAATTTTCATGGAGAGAATGAACTTACTGAAAGCCTTTCAAGTAGTCAAGCTAAATTAAGGTAACGGACTATATTCGACACCATAAATAAGAGTCATTCTACTCTATTTAACAAGCAATTGAGTACAACTTGCCACCTCCATAGATGACATTAACATCAGGTCCCGCAAATGAGATAAAACAACAGAAGTATATCCACAACTGACAAAAGCGGCCAAAGAGATTGGACTAGAAGAAAACGTACAGAATTCAAAATGTTCACACAGAAAATATGAATGGATATAGAAACCAAATTAGGGCAGAGAACGCTGTTAGAACAATGACGGGGGCTTCACGTATCTAGGAGTCGAATTTACTGTAGATAGATATCGAAAATTGGGATATATAAAACTATCATTAGACTAATAGTATTTGTCCAGATGTTTTTGTAGTTTTTGCAAGAAAGTAACTGGGACATCTTTTCACGCAAACATAAAAGACTTATCATTATTTACATCAAATTACAATTGCTTCTTGTTTTGTACATTCAATATGTATGTTTATTTGCTAATATCTGATATACCAGCAAATGCTATTATTCCGGATGATTTCCTCTCTGGATTTTACATCCTTCCATCTCGACAGCACCTGAGCTTAATATAATTTTCTCTTTCATTATTCAAATATCGATACCTTAAGTAGTTTTAAACCTATTTATCTCTATCTTTCTAGATAATTTGGATAAAAGCTGTGATATTTATAGGCAATTGAAGTGTACCCCTCCTTAACTTTGGATACTTCTAATAAACTTATAAGTGGAAGAGATACTCTTACTAAAATACTGTGAAAATTCGGACAGATTGGAATTTAGGTATCATTACTCACAACTTAACTTAAATATTCTTCATATTAATCTCATATTGATGGTGCAAATCAGGCCAAGTAATTATTGAATTCAAGAAATCACTTTACCTATAGGTATGTGTTTGTTAAGTTTGTTATTTTTTTTTAATGGTAAAGAACAATGAAATAATTGGAAACGGTGAAAGAAAAGAAAACTACAAGCATATATGTATTTTTAAACTCAACCAGGAGAACAAAAAACGACATACTCATCTTTTTATGGTACTATCTACAATACTTTTTTTATATTATAAGCTCTTCTTATTCGTTATAATCCGTTGAGTTTTGTGTATATTGACTATAATAAAACCTATATTGATGTTTTTTTTTCAGAGAATTGCCAAATCCATTATGCACCTACCAGCTTTACCAAAGTTTCGTGAACGCAGTACAAGGCTGCAACACAGCGATTAGAAATTCAGAATCGGACCATGACAGGCTGCTAAAAATGCGGGAGACAGTACAGAAATTGCCTCCGCCGCATTACAGGTAAGCAATCATTTAAAAAAACCTATTTTTGAACAGAACATATAATCCATGAATTGTTTTAAAATCTGAGTCAGATAGAGGACCATGGCAAACCGACTAAATTTAAGAGAGATTTAAATAACGGAGAGAGATGATTGATTTCTTGTATTGAAATCCGTGAGAAATCGACATTTGATTGATGCTAATCTCAAAGAAGAGCGTAAATATATCCGAGGTGTGGTTACCAGTGTTTGGACAGTCAGTAGACGTAAGGCAGCCAACCTGACACCAAAAAGGGCAGCTACGGACTATCAATGGAGTTAGGTAGTATTCTCCGATGAAAGTAGGATCTGTTGTATACGAGAAACTGTGTCATATGGAGGCGGTTCTTGAATGTTTTGGGCAGGCATTTCCATCAATGGGTAAACTGAGTTGGTTTTCCTGCCTGGTGCAGGACGTGGAGGAGAATTAACGGAGGATCGTTATATCAGAGACTTTTTGGAGGAAAATGTGATTCGATACCTTTATTTTAATGCACAATAACGTACGATGCCATACTGAGTCACCACCATGTATATCAGACTGAGATCAGTATACCTATAATAAATTCGCCTGCGTTTAACCCAGAGTTAAATCAAATAGAGCATGTTTGGGATGAGCTTAAACGAAGGGTCCGGGACAGAAATCGTTCACCAGGGTGCATGATGGAATTAAGAGCTGCGCTTAATGATGAATGGAAAGCAATGTCTTAAGAATTTATTAGAAAAGTCATCCGATCCATGCGAAATCGATTGGAAAGTGTAATTAGGGGTGGTAATATCAAATATTGAAAAATAAAGAAATTCATTTTGTAATTGATAATTTCTCTGTTCATAACGTCTTTCTTGCGTTCCTTCCAATGATGAATATTTAGGAACCTCTGTTCGTATTGCATATTGTTCAATGCGTTCTCCAAATAATGCAGTAGTTGTTTTTGTAAGTTCAATAATAAAGTTATTTTTTGCACATTACAAATTTTAGTTCTTACATTGAAACAGGAAGATCATTAATAAAAGCGTGCAAATACTAGCATTTGCAGATGATGTTGACATAATCGCAAGATCAAGAAGAGAAATGATAGAGGCATACAACCAAATAGAACGAGCTGCACAAAATAGTGGTCTTAAAATCAATCAGACCAAAACAAAATATATGCAGGTAAGTAAAAACGCAGAAATAAGGCAGCCACAAAATGTAACAATAGGAGAATACAACATAGAGGGGATAAAAAACTTTATATACTTGGGATCCCTAGTCACGTCTGATAATAACGTTACGGAGGAAGTGAAGAGTGCAAATAAATCTTACCATGGCTTAATTAGGCAATAAGATCAGATAACGTCGCAAGAAAAACAAAATGCCAAATATATAAAACCCTAATAAGACCGGTACTCACATATGGCTCAGAAACCTGGACACTCACTAAAAGAGAGGAAACGTTGTTAGCCATCTTCGAAAGAAAAATCTTGCGACACATATATAAGGGCACAAAAGAAAACGGAATATGGCGAAGAAGATTCAACTCTGAACTATACAAAATATACCAGGATCCGGATATTATAACATTCATTAAAACAGGACGGCTGCGTTGGATAGGACATGTAGAAAGAATGGAAGAAGGCGAAATACCAAACAAAATATTTAAACAGATGCCAGTAGGAAAAAGAACAAGAGAAAGACCGAAGCTGAGATACTTAACAAATATAACAAATAGAAAATGATATAACAACCTTAAAAATAAAAAACTGGAGAAAAAAAAGCACGAAACAGATCAGAATGGAGAAGAATCCTGGAACAAGCCAAGACTCAAAAAGGGTTGTCGAGCCAGTGATGATGATGATGATTGAAACAGGAGGTGTAATTGTAATCTCATATCTCTTTGGGTCGATTGTTTTGCACTTAAGTGTAGATTATTAGACACAAACAAAAGAAATACAATATTGTGATACTTCAAATACAAGCTATCAAACATAATAATCGGCTCTTGCAGTTAAAGTTAGTGTTCAGTTTAGTCAAAACATCCATTTAATTACAGTGCAGTTGAAAGTTTATAATACCACTAAATCTAATACTACTTGCTAATTTCAATATAATGTACATTTTAAGCAAACACGTACGAAACTTTGAATTCATTAATGTCTGAAAGTTTTGACATTTAGAAGGTAGATATTATGGAATTTGTTTGTGTCAGTCCTAGTTTATATTTGATTAAGGAATAATAATTTTGGAAGTTCTTGACACACACAAATACAGAGGAAAGTATTTTTTTATAAAAATATAAAAATTTTATATTATAAAAAAATATGAAAAATGAAAAAGACAGAAAAGATTCGATTTCACGTTCAAAGCGTCTATGTATCTATTGATACGTATTTCGACTTAATAAGTCTCATCAGAATAGTTATTCATAGCCGTTCTTAACGTGAAAAATAATCTTTTTTGTCTTATAAGGAAGCAACAATAACATGGCTTCGTTATGGACGCAATAGCGACATCTGGTAGAAAAATCGGTAAGATAGTTTCGAAACAAATTCAGATTTCTGCTTTAATCTGGAACCTTCTAAAAATTGCAAGGCATGGCCAGACGATGATAAAGATGTTAAAAGAGACATGGGGAATCTAAAATTTGCATTCCACGACATGTCTATTCATCTAAGCAGAAATCCTTAACGAATTTGTTTCTCGTACTCATACAGAGTAGATCCGAATAAAATGAAAAAGACAGAAAAGATTCGATTTCACGTTCAAAGCGTCTATGTATCTATTGATACGTATTTCGACTTAATAAGTCTCATCAGAATAGTTATTCATAGCCGTTCTTAACGTGAAAAATAATCTTCTCTGTCTTATAAGGAAGCAACAATAACATGGCTTCGTTATGGACGCAATAGCGACATCTGATAGAAAAATCGGTAAGATAGTTTCGAAACAAATTCAGATTTCTGCTTTAATCTGGAGCCTTCTAAAAATTGCAAGGCATGGCCAGACGATGATAAAGATGTTAATAGAGACATGGGGAATCTAAAATTTGCATTCCACGACATGTCTATTCATCTAAGCAGAAATCCTTAACGAATTTGTTTCTCGTACTCATACAGAGTAGATCCGAATAAAATGAAAAAGACAGAAAAGATTCGATTTCACGTTCAAAGCTTCTATGTATATATTGATACGTATTTCGACTTAATAAGTCTCATCAGAATAGTTATTCATAACCGTTCTTAACGTGAAAAATATTCTTCTCTGTCTTATAAGGAAGCAACAATAACATGGCTTCGTTATGGACGCAATAGCGACATCTTAGCAATTTTTAGAAGGCTCCAGATTAAAGCAGAAATCTGAATTTGTTTCGAAACTATCTTACCGATTTTTCTATCAGATGTCGCTATTGCGTCCATAATGAAGCCATGTTATTGTTGCTTCCTTATAAGGCAGAAAAGATTATTTTTCACGTTAAGAACGGCTATGAATAACTATTCTGATGAGACTTATTAAGTCGAAATACGTATCAATAGATACATAGACGCTTTGAACGTGAAATCGAATCTTTTCTGTCTTTTTCATTTTTCATATTTTTTTATAATATAAAATGATTTTCATATCGAAAATTGGTTTCGAGGTAGTAACTAAGTATAATAGATCAGCGTTTCTATGTTTCAGTTGCTTAAAGGAAGCATTCGACTGAGTAATGCTCAAAAATGTAATTCATCTTTTGTACAATGGAAAAGTTCCCTCATATATCATAAAACTATTGAAAACATCTACCAAAACCGCAAGATAGAAGTCAGAATAGATGGACAACTTACGCGACCTATACATATATTAAGCTGTTCAATTTAGTCAAGCCATAAAAAAGTCTTATCAAAAACACAATCACGCACGTATACACGCATACTCGCAGGCACGAACGCAGACTCGCAGGCTCATAGGCATGCACAGAGGCTCGCGCGCAGGCAAGCACCCACGAACGTGCGCATAAACCTGCTCGCGAACACACCCAACATTAAACAAGTAATAGAAATAAAATGCCTTTGGATTACACTGTCCAGTTTTGGAAACCTGAAGAGAGAAATGATAGATCATCTACAAAAGCAAGATTCGCAGGATATCTTAATAACATTATATGGCAAAACCGACAGATTAGCTTCTTGTTGTGTCAAGATTACCACGGCAAATACCTCACGATCTTCTGCTATATGAAAATGATGGTCCTGCGATTCCTATTTCGGTCCAATCTAGAATGTTTCTCATCCAAGAAGCTTACTTTCTGTCTATAAGCTGTAAGCTGACTTAATTATTTATGTTGGTATAGTGTAATGCTCTAATATATTTAGATAACAACGTCCAAGCTTTTAATGGATATATCCAGATTTATACCCATGGGCTTAATTTAAACTTCTCTCATTACTAGTCTGAAAATTAATTTTCAACCAATACTTTCCATAAACAGTCAACATAATTTTTTTGTTGTTTTGTATGTTGCAGGACCCTGGAGTATTTGATGAGGCATTTGGCGAAAGTAGCAAAACATGGAGCTAGCACGGGAATGACGACAAGGAACGTTGCTATTGTATGGGCCCCTAATCTTTTAAGGTGCGAGGCTTTGGAAGTTGGAGGCGTAGCAGCTTTACAAGGTGTTGGAGTTCAGGTAAGACAGTTGTATTTACTAAAGTATTAAGTGACTATCAGCATATAGACCAAAAAATACATTAAATATAGATAGACCAGAAGGCATTTGACAGAGTAAAACATGACAAATTAATGACTCTAATGCAAGAAATTGGAATTGACAACAAAGATCTTAGAATTATCAGAAACATTTACTACAATCAAACGGCCAAAATCAAAATAGAAGACCAGTTAACTGATAAAATTGCAATAGAACGTGGAGTACGACAGGGCTGTATTTTGTCTCCATTGTTGTTCAACATTTATTCTGAATGGGTATTTAAGGAAGCTTTAGACGGTTGTGCGAAAGGAATACTAATAAACGGTGAATGGTTGAATAACATTAGATATGCAGATGACACTATAGTTTTTGCCGATAATCTGAATGACTTACAGATATTAACAAATCGCATAACAGAAGTCAGCAACAGATACGGACTAGCTCTTAACATAAAGAAAACCAAATTTATGACAATTAGTAAAAAACCAATACTAAACGCTCAACTAACAATCAACCAACAGAATATCGAAAGAGTCGAGCAATATACATATCTAGGCACCAATTTAAATAGCCAATGGGACCACTCAACAGAAATTAAACAGCGAATAATAAAAGCAAAAGCAACATTCGTTAGAATGAGAACCATTTTCAACAGTCGAGACATATCATTAAAAACAAAATGCCGTTTATTGAACTGCTACATATTCACAGTTCTGCTCTACGGAATGGAAGCATGGACACTGACTGTTGCATCTATGAATCGGCTCGAAGCTTTCGAAATGTGGTGTTATAGGCGCATCTTACTTATATCCTGGGTTGACAGAGTTACTAATATGGAGGTCCTGCGTAGAATGGGGAAAGAATGTGAAATTCTCATGACCGTCAAAACTAAAAAGTTGGAATATCTAGGACATGTAATGAGAAATCCAGAACGTTACGGCCTTCTCCCGCCAACATCCGGAACGGATAGGCACTTTAAGAAGAAGAAGAAGACCATTATTAGAGAGTGTAGCCTTTCACGAGCGATGTTTAGTAATGATGCAACATTTTTTATAATCAGATTAGTAACTAATTATTATATATTACTTTAAGATTAATTTTAAAAACCCTTTGCAATTACCGCAGCTACGCCAATGGCCGTATCCAAAAAACTTTTGTGCCTTGCCGAAACGAATAACGATGTTTTGAAAATAGACCTAGAATCTCATATTTTATATAGGTCTTATTATTGTAATCTGTTTGGTATGAGAGATGCCGATATAGGCTTTTATGAGAAGGTAACGGTACTTTAGAATTTTGTATCTTTATAGATCTAATTCTTCGTATATCTTTCAGCTTTTTATTCCTTAAAAGAAGTACCGAAAGATGCAGGTTACTTTTTGGCTGCTTTGTTAGAAATTTGAGAGCAACCGGCTTCATCGTCATTTTAAAGAACATTTAGACCCTTTTTCTATAGCGCTGGGAAGAAAGTAATAAAATTTTTTAAACTTTACAAATACTTAGGTCAATGCAGCGGCTACTTTGGTTAAAAGAGAACCTTTTCCTCAATATTGTACAGTTATTTGCCTTTTTGCTTCCATTTTTAAAAAATACCTTTATGTTTATATAATGTCGGTTCTTGTTATGAAGGAATTCTTTAAGTGGGTATTATTCTGTTCTAGGGGATAGTTTGTCCAATTAGAGAAAGAGAGAATCACTTTTCGTTTGGTAGTCTAAGAGATTAGACGGACTTTTCGTTGCATCTTCTGCCTGCACGATCTACATCGCTGTAACTATTTTCCATCATCACTGGTGTGAAAATAAAATATCCTAATAGGCCCCGAATTACCTCTTCATTGAATTTGGTAACCGTCATGATTTCATTGGCAATGATTTGATGCGCGACATTGGCATTTATAAGTGCTGTGCCAGTCAAGAGCTCCATCGATAATTTTCTGTGCCATTTTATTTCTTTACGTAATGGCGAATTAGAGCTTTTCATTTGATTTGATAGATATATCAATGAAGCTTTTATATTTATTATATTCAATGACATTCTTTGGCTTTACAACATCACCGCGTGGCTTCTGCATTGTCACCATTTCGTCAGCGAATTTGGTACTAATTATCAGCACATCTTGCCTGTCGCACTTCTGAACAACGATGCCCGAAGTTTCGTCAATGCACACGTTTTCCTTTGGAACGATGACAGCCTTGAATTTATCCTTCAGTGTCCTAACCAAGGGAACGATCTTCTGCAAACAGACTGTTGTTACTGAATTATCGTTGAAATGCAGAGTTTTCCACCATAACTGGAAGCGATTTCTTGATATTACTTTTTTGCTATGATTCACATAAAGATCATTCTTTGACCAGTACAAATGAAAATATGGAAAACGACATAATCCTATCCATATAACTATACCCAGGAATCATTTTATTTAGGCGACATTAGCGTTGTGCCACCCTATAATACGTGCTCTTTTTTTTCTGATTTCTTTCCTGACACTACAGGGCATAACGATTTGTTTGTTCGACCTAAAAATTAAAAACAAAATCAAAATCAGTTGAATAAAATAAATTAGATATTTACCATCGTGGATAAGAGACCATCGTCTACGAAATATTCGTAGAATTGAAAGGGCAATTTGTTGTAGAAGTTTTCGTATAATTATCTATGAAAACCTGCAGATTATATTACTCAAATGTAAATTTCTGTAAATTTTCACCGTTGACCGACCCCCAGACAATAGCTTCATTCATTGCATTGGATACTCTTGGTTCTTCTAAAATTTCCTGTTCGGAGACTTCAGAATGTTGGGCAATGACAGATTCTATAGCAGCATCAACATGTTCTCCGAAATTCGCATATTCTTTTTCTTTACTGGTGGACGCCGATACATCTTGTCCCAACGGTTTGGTATTTCCGGCCACACGTTTTCTTTTTTATTCTGTTCCAGAGTACTCGATTCATTTTCACTGCCATTTGCCTTTTCTTGCCAATATTTTTCAAGTTTTTGTTGCTCTTTCTCGTACGACTGCATTGTACCGCTCTAATCTAAGTACTGTCAAGAAAAACGCAAGCCACGGCGACGGCGCCTTTGCTTGTTAGATTTGCCGACACGTTATCAAAAGGAATAGACAAGTCAAGGCGTACTGCCACGTTGGACTCTCATAGTCTCATAGGCATTTTGTGATAAAAATCTTGCTGGTGACCGAGAAACTCCAACGTGGAGTCGTATACTCACATTTTGAAAAATGAATTTTTAACCAAAATTCGCATTTTAAAGTGTTAGATTTTCATTTGAAACTTAAAGAAAGTAATAGAAATACCTGTTAAACCAACTAAAAATTAATGCTACCGGTATGGCAGTTTGGTTTATTTTCCTACGTGCTCGATTAGCTGAGCATCTGACAAAATGCTCCCTGTAGTTCGTTTACATCGCGAATACTTCCAACAAGTCATGTGGCAGATAATGACAGATGACAACACAATTTGAAAACCTTAAATTTCCTATTGGTATCATTGTTTCTAGATAATTGTTGGAATATAATTTCGGATAACAATTTTTGTGTGACTTTTGACAATATCTAAGTTTTCTTTATTACCATTGATACAACAATATTTTCTCTTCTAAAAATTGGTTGATTTTCAGGCAGTCGTAACTGAATTTCTAATCTGTTACGCCGACTTAATATTCTGTGATCATCTACCCAACTTCGACCAACCAACGTTGACAAATGAAAACCTCTTATCGAAGAAGTGTAGGCCAAACAGTTTGGCCATCTCTACTCCAACAAAATTGATCACGTTAGAAGAAGCAAGAAATAAACATTTGCCAAACAAAGCCGAAGAATGCAACTACATCGAAGTCGGAGGAGGTCCTAAGAATTTGCCTAAGAAGTATCATACTGTAATAGAGTTACCTTCGGGTAAGTACGATTGATTTGTAAGTAGTATTACGTTTAGGGTTTAATTATTCATATTTTTGAACATACGAGGCGTGTTTTTTAAGTAAGTACCGTTTTGGAACTAAAAAAAGACGTGCAAAGATATGGCAATAATTTTATTTTTACATGAAAGCCTGTACCTTAATCTACTTTTCTACATAATTTCCGTGAATATTGAGGCACTTGTCATAACGTGGCACCAGTTTTTGGATACCCTCCTGATAAAATTCTGCCGCCTGACTTGTTAACCACTGCATCACAAATGTTTTGACTTCGTTATCGTCTTGAAGACGCTGACCGCCCAGGTGTTTCTTCAAGTGCTGGAACAAATGGTAGTCGCTGGGCGCCAGATCAGGGCTGTATGGAGGATGATCTAGAGTTTCCCATTTAAATGATTTGATGAGATCTTTGATTAGCCACATGTGGACGGGCATTGTCATGCAGCAAAACGATACCCTTACTCAACTTTTGTTCTGGATTGCACGACGCAGATTTTTCAATGTCTCACAATAAGACGCTGCATTGATTGTCTCATTACGAGGCAGAAACTCCACTAGCAATACTCCTTTTCTGTCCCAAAAAACTGTGCACATGATTTTCCGGGCAGAAATTGTTTGCTTAAACTTCACTTTTTTGGGTGATGATGAATGTCGCCATTCCATGGATTGTTGTTTCGATTCTGGTGTGACGTAGGCCACCCACGTTTCGTCACCAGTAACAATTTGGTCTAAAAAATCTTCACCTTCACTGTGGTACCGCTCAAGGAAAGTCAATGCACTGCCTAAACGTTGGGTTTTGTGCAAATCCGTCAACATTTTTGGAACCCAACGTGAACACAATTTCCGGTAATTCAAGTTCTCGGTAACAATGCGATACAAAATACTACGAGAATACTGAGGAAAGCAGTCGGACAATGATGAAATTGTAAAGCGTCTGTTTTCTCTCACCTTTTCTTCCACTTTCTGCACCAAATTTTCATTAACAACCGAAGGACGCCCACTCCGTTCTTCATCATGCACATTTGTGCGGCCATCTTTAAATGCTCTCGCCCATTTCCTTACCATTCCATCACTCATAATGTTTTGTCCGTAAACTTCAACGATCTCACGACGAATATCGATCGGTTTTACGCCTTTAGCACTAAGAAATCGTATAACAGCCCGTACTTCACAATCATCGTGACTCACGATTGTTGTAGGCATCTTAAACACTGGAGTAAACAAGTATACAATGAAGAATCAGACTGTAATGGCGTCAGTGCGTAGACAAGAGATGTAGGTAACCAGCGCTCATGCGCGGAACGCCCACCGTAGCGCTGCGGCGGCGGAATCGCAAAATTTTTAATCACTCTATATTTCTTATCACTGTCGTTTATTGTACCGTCTTTAAAATTAACGAAAATCGTAAGAATGAAAATAATATATTTAGATACTCAAATTTATGAGTAAAATAATCTTTAAATTAACAATTAAAAAATTAGGAAGGTCACATTTTCAAATACCATTGTAAAAACGATTTGTTGATTTAGACACATTCCATAAATATGTATTTAAGCTTAAACACAAGCAGACTAAACAAGATTTGTTAAAATAAGTTATTATTCGTATCATTCGTTGTTTTTCGTTTTTAAAAAAATTAAAGTGATTCTACAAATTATCATTTCTTAGGACTTGGCTCACGACCTATTGGTTCTTTAGCTTCCTTTGTATTCAAACGTGCTGGTATTCTACAAAGTAAGAAAAATATTTCCAAGCATGTCAGATTTTCGCATGTGATATGTTCTGAAAGTTGTGTGGCTAAAGGTAAGATTCTCACGTAGGTCCAGCACTTCATATTTATACAATAAAACAATGTAGATATATTAGTATTCATCGACAAAGTATGCTATATGTAGAAATTACTCTATCAAATTTTCAGAGCCTATACATCCAAAAAAACCTTAAAATTCATAAATATATTAAATATTTGCTAGGTGCTTATGTTCAAACATATTTAGAGCTAGTCTGCACTAATGTTAAACATAAATCGGAATTTAGAGTATAATTTAATAAACTGAATCCAGAATTTTTAACAACCCATTAAACTGAATATTTGCGTAAAAATACCAGATGTGAGTCCAACACTGGATAGCGTAATTTAACCGTGTTTGTACATTGCTTGAAGATTATCTGCGTGAAGGACGACCAACAGCACCACCTATAGGAAAAACTATCGAAAAGATAGGCATAGCAGATGCATCGAGTAGGAGTCGATAGCTTTACGGTGAAGAAATCAAAAATAGCTTTGCTATCAACTTCATATAGGCAGTTATAACAAAGAAACGACTTTACAGGGTATGGCGTGTGACAGTGTTCTTCTAACTGACCCCCTTTCAAAGCTACAAATTGATGTAGAATATTAAGCACTTATCAAAGTAAGAATGCTGCGATGCTACGTCTTCTATCTCCTTTTTATGGTGTTTTTAAAAAGCATTTGAGATGAGAGATCATGAAGGTCCTCAGAAGAATGAAGAAGAACCGAGAGGTTCTGAGCACCATCGAACTCGAAAGCTACAGTACTTCGGGACACATTATGTGAAATGAATACGGATATGCATGCTGCAAGCCACCCTGCAAGGAAAAAATTTCGAAATCGAGGTCCAGGAAGAACAAGAACATCCTGGTTTAAGAACCTCGAGACACTGGTTCAATACAGCATCCCTGCTGCAGATAAAATAAAGACTGCCAAGATGATCGCCAGCATTCGTCACGGATAGGCACACCAAGAAGAAGAAGACATCTTCTGGACCAGCTATGCAGAAAACTTTTTCACTTCTAGACCGGCGCCTTTTTATTTTGCTTTATATAACTTAAACAGTGTAATTAAAAGGGTAGTTTCTTAAAGTACACGTCACATCTCTATTGTTCAACACTGGAATCCTATTTTTTCTTCTTCTTAGGATGCTATTTGCTCAACACCAGCCAATTGGCTTATTGTACATATTTTATTAACTATTATAGGAAATCAGGCAGATTTGTTTTATATAAACTCTTCACCAACATCCGATAGATTTCATCCATCCCATATGCATATAACCCTCCCGTAGGAACACTTAGTTCTGCGGAGCCTGCTTTTCTGTGCTGAAGATTTATTTGTAGATCCTGATTAGGACCATAGAGACCCATCTAGGACAAAGACGGGGTCAGCGGCCCCAATCATCTACATTTTTATTTTTAGAATCACAAGAATGACTCATTTCAGAGTACTCTTCTGAGCCATTACTTTTTGTCTTCGGGCCATTGTACTCCCAAGAGTCAGGACGAAACACTGTCAGGCATGGCGCCAAGCCTATAATCCTTAAAGTTGGTCAGCTCTCTAGGGCATCGCTTAGACACCTCTTTCACCTGTGCCATGCATCAAATGGACACGATGGTGTTACATCTCGGGAATGAGGAGCACAGTAGTCGCAGCATAAATGTCATGGTATAATTAGTCAGTTATGGGATGGCTGTTTTTGTGTTGTAAGTGTGTGCATGTATTTATGTATATCAAGCAATAATTGTATGTCTGCAGCACCTACATTCTGAGTTGATCCGCGGGTGTTCATTCAGTTATACCCTATTCACACCTATCTGTCTACATATCCATATATCTGCCTATTATATATTATAGTCATCATCATAATTCAGCCAATCGCATCCATTGCTGGACACAGGCTTCCCTCAGTCTCTTCTAGTGTTCTCTACACTTGTCCGCTTGTAGCCAGTTTCCCACTACTCTTTTCACGTCATCGGTCCATCTAGTCGGTGGTTGTCTTCAGCTTTTATAGTTTCTTCATTCTATGATTTATCTTGTCCACCGTTCATCTTATGCTCTTGCTAAGTGATCTGCCTAGTTCGATTTTAGCGTTGTGATTCATTCCATGTCGTCTTGAACGTGTGATCTTTGTGTTGATTTTTTATGTGGTCTTGAAGGCTCAGGCCAGCATTGCACGTTCCATGGCTCCTTGTTTGTATTTGTGGAACTTCTTAGAATATGGCTTAATTTGCCTGTTCTATATACCCATAGGAAATTGCATATTAGCGATAGGGACGCCCCATGTTGTGAATGAGAACTTCCTCACTCTTGAGTTGTGTACTTGTGAGCTCAAATTCACATTGTCAGCGCGGCACAAATTGAACTATATTACAAAACTGGCAATTTTTATTACTACAAAGCTCAAGAACAAGGATCCATTCTGTCAAACATCACAGTGTGGTAAAATTATCCACCTGTGACCTAATATACTTAATATTGAACCATAAGAGCACTATACAGTTCACGACATCATTTGGAAGCAACTTAATGTCACAAATTATAAATTATTGTTTATATTATAAAGGTTGATAAAATAATTTAGCTATTTTAGGTTTAGCTCTTAGGAGATTAGATTCTGGAACACACTTTATAAATACCGAAAACAATGTACCCTTATATTAAGATTAGTTGTGATTCTGCATATTATTTTTGCATTCAAACATTTTGGTTATCACTGACTGCCACGTTCATCTTTTTCGAAGATTTTATAAATGACTATTTATTGGTTTTATTGTAGGAGCAAGAAAGCGGGGCCATACAAAACGTTCACCTTTGGGCTGGAGGATGTTCTTTTCGAAATCCAGAAATCAAACTCAGGGTAATATGTCAAAAAATCGAAAGGCTTCCACGCCGGTTACTATAAACGTACGTATATCAATAATGTTCGAAAGAATTTACACTATCACTAACAAAACGTTTATTTTAGGAAAAATTCGTAACTGAATCGGATCTGACAGAAATGAAACGGAAGTTAAGGTCAGTGAAATCGGCAGAAAGTTTGACATCCGGTCATTCCGAACCAGCCAGCTGCGAAGATGTTTTGGGACCACTGCATTCTCTTCATAAACCTCCCGGCCACAACAGGTAAATATATATCACCGCGTACATAAATTTAAAAGTGATTTTCATTGGAAAACTAGCTTTTGCAATAACTTTGTCTAGATAACAGTTTTCGTTATTATGTATTCGTTTACTTTATTAATATTTTTTCCTCTTAATTATATAACCAAATCCTCAGCGTATAATTTCGCCTTAAACAAGTTTTGGAAAAATTTTGTTTATCGCTACCAAGAAGAGTATTGAACTAATAACAGATCCTTGAGGTGTTTCAATTTGTTTACTTTTTAGTGCTGGACACTGTATCATTTATCTTAACTTTAAATTGTCTCTTGTTAAGAAAATAATAAATAAAATATAGCATGTTACCTTTGACACCCAAATAACTCAATGTGTTAAGAATCTCGTACCTCCAAGCCATGAAACGCTTTTGTTATAACGAAAAGACAGCAAGACATTCCGGCCAATTGCAAATGATTAATGTATTTCGGACTCCAGGTCTATTAAATTATCTATGGTTGATCTGTTCCTATCTATGGTTGAACTATCTATGGTTTAACTATCTATCTATGGTTGAACTTAAAGTAAAGGATAGATTGCTTAAACAAATACAACAGAGATATTTGCAGTATTTTGGACACATTGCTAGAAGACCAGGTACGATGGAAAAACTGATAGTCGAGGGTAGAGTAGAAGAAAAGAGACCTAGGGGAAGATCTCCAAGCCGTTGGGTAGATCAAACAAAAATACTAATTAACCAAGGGTTACATGAAGCCGAACAACTAGCCCAGGACAGAGAAGGATGGAGAGAAATCGTGCAAAAACTGTAAAGGCCTGATGGTGTCACCACATCCCAAAAGGGATTAGGACTGAGGAGGAGGAGGATCTGTTGTCTATTAGTAGGCGTTCTTGACACATGCGTGCGAAATGTGCTTACATGCCTGCGTTTCTTTATCTCCGGGTCTATCTCCAATAAAATCTGAGTCTCTACCTGATGAGTTTCCAACAAAGACAAAACATGCCATGTCATAGTGGAAACGAAGATAGACTTTTAGAGAGATGACAGGCTGTCATGCTTTCTAGTGCCACCTATATAAAATTCATTATATTTTTCATTATCTTATTTATCTACTATTTACTCAGACTTATTTTTTTATTCCGTATTATTCCATTGCATAACACTAAAAAACTTCCATGTTTACTACTAATTTTATGTTTTCCTTATGAATTTGGATTATATTTTAAAGTTTTTTATATCTTGTAAATAACATTGTTTATATATTAAATACGGACATAATCCATGTCGGCTGATAAAGACTATTTGTTATGCGGGAATATTATCTCGATATTTTAAGAGATTAATATATTTGTGAACCTTACCCAGAGCTTCTTAACATGGTGTTAAAACACTGATAGATGAAAAAAAAAATAGTTTGCCAATTTGCATATTCAAAATGTACTTTGTTGAGATGTTGAGATTTATTGATAAAATAATAAAAATATAGTAAATGGAGAAATAGTCCATTAATAAATGATAAGAAAATAAATGGATATAGATATTACAAGTGATCGAAATGAAAAGGAATTAAAAAGTACCATGACATTAGTCTATGTACCTATCTATCAAGATTTACAGGCAATTTAATATCCTCTGAATTCTCGAAATATTTTCTTTTTTTAGGTTATTTACTTCTCTTTGTGTGTGGGAGGCCAGTTGGACTTTTTTTATGGAGAAATTTGTATTGTGTGATGTATGAAGCCTGAGCTACTAAGGCGTTTTGTTTTGATATTAAACTAGAGTAAAAAAACCACCATTTTTGGTATTATTTTCATTCATTTTTTAATATAATCTTCTTTTGGCTCAATGTACTTGGTAAAAATTTTCGAAGAGTAATTTTGTTTGAACTCCTCCAAATTGTGAGACATTTTGAGGCGTGATCTCATCGTTTGGAAAAATACTTTTTATTAAGGTTAGTAACAATAAGTAGTCGCCCGGGGCTTAATCTGGCGAATACGGTGTATGGTCAACCAATTTGTATTCCAATTGGTGTAACGGCCACCTTGTGAGCAGGTGCATTGTATTGATCAGACAAACCATACCAATCAAAATGAGGTCCTTAAACCAACTTAAAAATTAAAGAGGATGGCAGCCATGACGCTACTCTGAGCCAGGGCATTATTTTATCTTCTTCATCGGCTCTTCAGCAGTTCTTTGCCTTCAGCATGGCATAGAATCGCCTCGTTTTGCCTCAAAGAATCGAGAATTTTTACTAGGTAGCAATCTTTGAGCGTATCATAGAGTTGTCAATATCAATAGTCAATGTATCGTAGTAGGCAGAGCTCAGGTCGAGCAGCTGTATATTATTAGTTTATTTTTATATCCCTCTTCTACATATTCTTGGATTATTCCGAATAGCTGCCAGCAATTCATGTGAGGTTGAGAATTTGGCTAATACTTGATTTATCTGATCTGGACCCAGCTTGTTTTTTGGGATTAGTCTTTTATCTTAAAAAGATGGTATAGGAGAGAGAGAGATTTGTTTGTTTTTAGTTTTCCTTTAATATTTCGGAACTCTGCAACTGTGCAAGTCTTAATACCACTTGCTCTACTTCTTGGCGACTGGGCTTAAGTTTTTTACTTGTTTCACACATATATCATCTACGCTCGTGGCCTTGCCATTCCTCGTTAAGTGGAGTGAGCGGCGTGATTTAATTATTTAATTGTGTAAGTTGGCTGGAGGAATTTGTGTTAAATTTTGAGTTTTTAATTATTTTTTATCTCTGGTTTTGCTGGGCTTTACGTTTAGTAGGAGCTGGTTAGCTTCTTGATCAGAGGTTACTTTATGGGCTTGCCTGGTCTCAGTAAGGTTACAACTGAGCTTCTTGATGAAACTCCACGCCATCTTACTGCTGTATGTCATTTACTTTGGTGATATTTCCATCAGTACACGCTATCATTTTTTTTATTAAATGAGTTTTCGTTATATAGTTTTTCGTAATTGGCCAGAATGGTTTTTGATGAATCTTTCTATTTCCCCTTTCTGAAGTTGAATCTTCTACGGAGCGGAGTTTTTGTTGCTCCTATCGCTGCGTGCACTACTATCGCTATAGGTTATTGTTGGGTTTTTGGGATTGGTTCATAGACACTTCTTTGATGCAGCAGTCCTAGATGTTAAAGAATATGAAGCAGTTGTACGGATGATAGCTTCGCCTGCAGATTTTGCTGGTAAAGAGTAGGCCAATTTTGAGTCATGCAGAATTTCCAGGTTTGTCCACATTGTAACGAACGCGAAGAACCAGATTACATAGGGATTTTAAGCAAAGGGAGCTTTTTTACTTTTCTTTTATGGCCTTCTAGTTTCTAAATTTAAAAGCAATAAAATATTTTACGATCGGCTATTAAAAACCTTTTTAGTAAGAATAGAATAACAAAAAATGCAGGTGTGTACATAAAAGGTCCGCTTCAAATCTTCAAATTGTTATATAATCGTCTCTCCAGGATCGTCTTAGTCTACCTCGTTTTCTTCTAGTTGGCGGAGTTCATTCTTCTATTTTTTTTTGCCATCTATTTTCAGGCATTCTCTGAAGGTATCCATACCAGTTAAGTCTTTTGGCTTCGATTGTGTCTATTATGTCTAGATCGATTTCCATTTCTCTCCGAATATCTTCGTTTCTCACCCTACCAAGTCTAGTGAGCTGGCAACATCGTCTCCAGTAGTTCATTTCCATGGCCTTAATTTTTTATTTGTTTCTTTGGTTTATTTCCCAGAGTTCAGCGCCGTACAGCCCAATACTTTCTATTATTGTTTTATAGATTCTTCTTTTATTTTCTTTTGTTATTTTTTTATTCCATAATAGTCCCTGTAGCTGTCTGGTGGCTGATCTTGCTTGGCCAATTCTGGAGTGTATTTCTTCGCTACTTCCTGCTTTTGATGTTATTTGGACTCCCAAGTATTTAAAATTGTCTGTTGGTTTTATAGTTCCCATTTCGATTTGTAGGCTTTCTGGTTTTCTCCTACAACTTAGTACTCAGTTTTTTGTATATTAATTGTGAGGCCCCATTTGGTATACTCATCTTCCAGTTTTCTAAGCATGTAGCCTACATCACTCTCGTCTTCAGCTAGAATGGCTTGGTCGTCAGCGAAGTGTATCGTGTACAATCTATCATCTCCGATTGGGAGGCCCATATTGCAGCACTTTCTTCTCCACACTGAGAGTGCCTCATTTAGGTATATTTTGAAGAGTGTAGGTGCTATGCAGCAGCCTTGCTTTAGGCCCTTACTAATAGGAATTTCTCTAGTTAATCTTTTTCCAGTTTTAATGTTTGCCGTCATATTTTTGTAGAGCTGTTGTACTGCTTGTATATTTTTTTTGCTTATTCCTTGTTTTTCCATTGCTACCCAAAGCATTGAAAGTGGTACACTATCGTATGCCTTTGTCAGATCTATAAAGACTATATGAGTTGAAAGGTTGTGGGCTAATCTTTTCTCGATAACTTGCTTTAGAGAGAATATACTGTCCATACAGGATCTGCCTGCACGAAAGCCATTCTGTTCTTCAACATGTGTCATCTCTTTTTCAATTTTGTTTTTTATTATTTTTCCATACAGTCTTGAGAGTGAATTTATGACACTTAGCCCCCTGTAGTTTGAACAATTCTTTCTATCTCCTTTTTTGTAGATGTTGTTAATATGTGCTTTTGTCCACTTCGGTGGTAAGTCGTGTCCATTATAGAATAAGGTGAAGACATATGCCAGTAATTCCCGTAATACTTGTGGGCTATGTTTTAATAATTCAGTTGGTATACCATGTGGTCCGCATGACTTCCGATTTTTTAGAGTTTGTATTGCATTCTCGAGTTCCTGTACTGTTATTTCATCGTCTTCACTGAATTCCAGTTCATATGTTGTTGTACTGATGTTCGTGAATTGAGGTCTTGTTTCAGTCAAAAGTTGTGAGTAGTGTTCGATCCAAGATCTTTCTTTATTAAATCTATTCTACTCGTTTCTTTTCTGTTTGTTCTCAGATTTTTTACCGTTTTCCATGCTTCTCTTGATCTTGTTGACCCTATATATTTGTTGAGTTCTTCGCATTTACTTTCCCAGGAAATATTTTTTGCTTTAGTTACTAAATTTTTTACTTCTCTGTTTGATCTTGCATATGTTCGTCTATCATCTGGATCATTTGTTTGTAGCCACTTTTGATATGCTTGTTTCTTGTTGTGTACTGCATTGGCGATGTGATTTGTCCACCACAATGGAGTATTCTTTTTGTTCTTTTGGATTGTGCCGAGCGCTTCGTAAGGTGCTTCGTTGATTTTATTGATTATCTCTTTATAGGTATTCTGGGCTGAGGAGTAGATCAGGTTTGCCAATTTTTGGCTGAGTCGCTTATATAAGAATGATGTCGAGTCGTTTTGCAGTGCATCAATATTGTATTTAGGTAGATTCGATTCCAGGGGTTTTGATTGAGCTAGTTGGTTGTCATTTTGATGTAGTTGCCGAAGTCGATACTGTAGGTAACATTTTGATCTTACCATATAGTGGTCAGTTCCGCACTCCGGTCCTCTTAATAATGTCTTCAACTTGTATGTGTGTTTCTTGTTTTGTGATGACATAATCTAATAATTGACTTTGTGTTTCTCGTTGGTTGAGCCCAGGTGTACTTATGTATGTTTTTATGTTGGTAGAATCCGTTTAGGATTTTCAGAGAGTGCTGTTTACAGAATTCGATTAAGTGTTCCCCATTTTCATTTGTTTTAGCGTCACCATATTTTCCTACGACTTTGTCATTTGTTTTTGTTCCTGTCCAAGCGTTAAAATCTCCCAACAACACAATTTCTTTGCGGCTATTTATATTTTCAATGAGTTCCGATAAAGTTTCGTAGAATATTTATTTAACAATTATCAAATTGTTTTATACAATAAAAAAGGGTCTGATTAATGCAGGTGTGTAAAAGGATCGCGTTGCATTGATTTATGAAGGGTCTAATTTATGAGATAATAAAAACTTTAAAAAGACATTTACGAAACTAATATTTTTTGTGGTAAGGTAAATATAATTTAGGGTCGAATTATATAATGTTTGTCGAGAAAGGAATATATACAGAGCAGTATTTAATAAAGAAATATAGTAGGGCTGTTTTATGATACATTACAGACTGTAACAGGTATATTCCTATATTTCTAGCGATTTTATGGATGTGTTAATTAAGAAACATTTAACTTTTTAGGTCAGTCTCACACGATTCCTATTTTGATACTCTGCAGAATTCTCAGAACAATTCCGAGGGTTCACTATTGGATCTGAGCGAAATCCAACTCAACTTCGAATTGGAGGAGTCAGAAATGAGGATCTTTTCCGAAGACGAGAGCTTGGTTAGTTCTCCCAGAGTTCATAGAGAGGTTTGTATAAACTTTTCGTTTATAAGATATCGCACAATGACTAATGAAAAGTTTTGATTCGTACTTATGAATAAATTAAAACAATAAATTAGCCTAAAGAAGGAATTAAGTATAATGCAGCTTGCTAGATACAAAAAAAAGAGTGAAATTATACTTGTCAGATGTCACGTGGCTTCAGTAGACGTGTCTTGTAGCAAGACAGTGAAGGTATTTAAATCACCAAATTATTGCGACTTCTGTCCACGTTTTGGAACATTTCGTCCTCTATGAATGTGTGCTTTTACATATGTTATAAGTTCATTTAATGCTTTATGTTTTATGCTTTATGGTTTGTTTTATTTTTAGTCCCAGCGTCGTGTTCTGACCAGGGCACGCCCAGAAGAATACAACAGCACCACAAACTCTGTGAACCCCTCTCCAAAGAAGCAAGCTCGTGTTATTCTATCACCGGAATCTCAATCTCGGAAACGTACTCGTCTTGAAGATCAACTCTCGGATATACAATACATCGACTGTAGTACCCCTGATAATGTAGTGTCGACTACGGCTGTGATACATACGTTTCCTGAAAGTCCAGTAGTTCAAACGAACAAACTGTTCGATTCGTACCAACCGAAGAACAAGTCACCTAGGAATTCTGATAATTTAGAAAACAATGATAAACGACAATCATTAGATCTAGAATCTCCAGTAAAAAATGTCTTAACAAATTCCTTCACAGATCTAGACCTTAACCAACCTGGTTTAGGCCCATACAGTTTGTTAACTAGTCCTACACCTTGCTCTCCGGGATATAAACAACTAGAAGACAGTAGTGCTAACACAACTCCTGGAATATCACCGACTTATGACAGCTCTCCAACAGAAAGCACTTTTCAAAAGACCGAAGTCAAATCTCCTACATCAAAACCTCATAATTACGAAAACATTAGAACTACTATAAGTATCACATATAAATCACCACCCCGTAGTACTCCTGCATCACCTTTGAAAGCCCCAGTTTCTAATATATACGAGAATGTTATTATAAACCCCGAAAAAGTTGATATTCCTACATCTACAGCTTCATTGCCGGTACAAGAGGCTAGTTTAACTGTAAACGGCGACTACATTTCTGATAGACCTAAAAGTTTAAGTGCTTTAGAAGATCTGACCCCTGGTAACGATTCTACTACTGTTAGGAATAATTTGAGTTCTAGTGCTATTTGCAATACCAGTGAACAAATATCAGTTGGCAGCTTTAATGATCAGAAAACCCTCAGCTCGAATCAGTCTAGTACTTCCAATGTACAATATACAGCTAGTGTAAGCTCAGCACCTTATCAGTACATTGAAAATACGGAACGTCTAAGTCAAAGTGACTTAAGTCTCAGCGAGGTAATAGAAAGTTCTTTAGATAACCTTAGTACAAGTCAAACATCCCTTAGCTTCCCCGCAAGTCCTTCAAAAAACAGTCCTAGTCCAAATGTCAGCCCTACTCAAGTTTACGATTGTTCGTCAAACGAACTCTTAACTCCAGTCAGTCCTACAGAGACCAAAAACACTAGTGAAGGAATCAGCACAGAAAATTTAGATAATTTGCCAGCAGAAGCGGAGGGATGTCCGGTTGACACAAATTTAATTGATTTCAGTCCCACCGATGACAATATCGAGTTGAGTCCTAGTAGACTGAGTAACAACGACAAAAGAAAATCGGATGAAACTGAACTGATGGACGATAGCTCCATATATCAACAAGTCAAATACTTTAGACGATCTATACACGAAGTTAATGCTCTTCTAGAGTTAGAAAACGGGTCTAATAACGATTATGAAACGGTGATAGTAAAAGATTCTAAAATAGAATTAAATACTGACGAAGGAAAAGATGAAGAATCAAAGGTCGAGGAACCTATTGTGAAAAATGAATGTGTGGATGAAAGTTACGACTCTTTAGAATCAGAAAATGTACATGTCTATGAAAATATCGAGGGTGAAAGTATGAAAGGTGAAATTGTGTACGAGAATGTAGAGGTTAAGACTGATAAAGAAGAGGAGGAACCTGTGGAAAACGTAAACTGTACAGTTGTAGAAGATAAGAAAGACGAGGTAGCTGTAGATAGTACTGTGCCTAGTGAAAACCCAGTATTACCTTTAGAAGAATCTGATGATAGTACAAATATCTCTAACTGTCATAGGTATGTATAAATAGTTTTAGTTGTTAAATTATTTTTATCTGTCTATCTATATAGTAAGTCTTTAAGGTACAGTCTTGAAAGTTGATACATAAATTTGTCTTGGTCCAAGAAAGAATCCTGTAAATTTGGGTTCAAAGGTCACCAAAAAAACCCGCATGGAGAGAATATAGTCTTGAAATTATTATTTAGGCGTTTTGGGACATAAATACACGGTGTATCAAATTTTCTATCGAAAGGTAGAGAATTTACAAATATAAACATCCAATATCGTTTGTAATTACAATATCTATGCCAGATACTTCTTTTTCCTTCTTGTATGTAGGCTTTAAAGCCTGTTTCTTCTTCAGTATTAGCCTCCTAAATTGTTTAAATTATCGCACCATCTTTTTCTTGGTCTGCCAATACTTGTTCGTCCATTTGGTGACTTATCTCGTGCTTTTCGTACTCTCCTATCCTCTGCCATTTTACTAACATGTTCGTTCTACTCCTGTTTCCGTTTTGTCACCCATCCATTTATGTCTTCTATATTACATGCTCTTATGTTTTTGCTTCTCTCTCTATCCAACAGACTTTTCCTGATATTCGTCGGAGTATTTTCATCTCTGTTGTTTCTAGTAGTCGTCTCGTTTTAGATGTGTCAGGTCTTGTCTCCGCCGTGTGTATAGCTCTAATTGCTGCTTTATAGATTCTTATTTTTGTGTCTTGTCTTAGGTGTTTGTTCTTCCAGATTGTGTCATTAAGAGATCCCGCTGCTTTATTTGCTTTTAAGCTTTGTTGTCGTACTTCTTCTTCAACATCTCCGTAACTAGTTATATCTATTCCCAGATATCTAAACCTTGCTTCCTGCTTTATTATTTTCCCATCAATTTCGATTTTACATCGCAGTGGGTATTTAGATGTTGTCATACGTTTGGTTTTTTCTGCTGATATTATCATATTGTCAGATAATCATCATGTCAGATACTTACGGCCGGTTTCCGAAACGTTATTCAAATCTCCAATCATATAATCAAGTATCAAATTTGATCAATTGTTAACAAGCGACAGGTTTCTGAAACGAAAATTATGGTGAAATTACGTGATCACCGATTATAGATTATTTGACATACGATTTTACATGGAAACAGTAGAATCGATTGTAATCGTTTATTATTTCTGTACGAATTGTTCTTTATCTTGCTCTAAATTAAGAAAGTAATGTTGCTGTTTCACTTTACCATCATTCCTGTTTATGTGTAATCTGCATTCTGAAAATCAACAAACAAACATAACCTAACTAACTAATAATTTTGTGTCGTTCGTTAATGTTTACCAATATGTCATTTATCATCTTTAATTCTTAAAATGAACCTTTGTAACAATATTTTTGGGTTCTTTCTAAACAACAGCTTTTTATAAAACACCTTAGGTTTATGTATCTTACAATGTAACCAAAGATTTTATTTTATTTACTTACAACCATTGGTACATAACCAAAGATTATAAGATTAATCGTCCAAAAATCTCAGATTACCTGACAAGCTAGTATGACAGAAGTTTGACATAGATAAAACGATAATTAGCGTTTCGGAAACCCAAAATACTTCTGACAGGCTGTTAATCATCGATTATTTGCTTGTTAGATTAGTTAATGTGTGTTATGTGATTGAAGTTTGATCAATGTTTCTGCAACTCAAAGTGCATTTAATCGACTGTTAACAGTAGATTACCTAATTTTGAGAATGATCAGCCTTTCGGAAACCGGCTGTTAATACCAAATTCTCCTTTAAGTGCCATCTCTGTTACGGAAGTGGCAATCATAGCTACTCTAACTTAAAAACGTTCAAAATTCTATTCAAAATTCGACTGAAGAAAAATTAGAGTTTTACGCTATCCTGTAATATCTTAAAGAATATGCCCAATAAATTCTCAGTGATCTACGCAATCTACTTAAAGTATAACCCCCATGGTTGGATGATGGACACAGAACGTGTGGGATTGATGGATAGTTTTGGAAGAGTTGAGATATGCAAGACACAAGCCTTCGTTGTCGAATGTAGACACATCAGTGATATGGAAGAAAGGGTATATGACATACGGTGAAGTAGATGGGCTCGGTTCCGCCATATTGGATAGTACTTCTGGTCAGACTTGTTAGTATCACACTAACTCCGCAGTATTACTATATTAACCAAAACTAAGTTGAAGAATCGAAGTTTTGCTAGAAGAAATTTACTTAAAGGTATCGTAAATATAGCTTGAATTAATTTAAATTCGTACCTGCCCGTCGCCATATTGGATATGAGACAGTGTCACATCATGAGGTCCCATTTAGTAAATAAAGAAGCATTGTTTGTGTCATATCTTCTCTCTTCCATATCACTGAGACACATGTAGACATTGTAAGTTGTAATACTGCTAGAGTAAGCATTATCTAGGAGCAGGTTCTTTTCAATATTAAGTAGTTAAGGGAGAATAACAACACATGTTTAATTAAACGAAGCGTATATTATTATTATTTGTTAAACGAATGATAGTGGAATGAAAGTGGTATTCAAATTCAAATTCTTCTATTGCTGACTCAGCACAACTTGATTCTTTGGACCAAGGTTTTGTGAAATTTATATAAAAACTTGTAAATTATTTCCAGGTTAATGAAATTCTACGAGAAAGACAGTCTTCCACCGTGTTTGCGAGCCAGAAATCTGAAGCACCAGCTAAAAACACGTTCCCTGGACGAAGATGAGTTCGAAAAAGAATTCGGGATGAATTCTATAGGAGATAGAAGAACTTCGTTCGACGAACATATTGGCTACAAAACCAACTCTCTGGGCTACAAGACCAATTCTCTACCTAAAACGCTTAACCAACCCAAATCCCTACCGCTGGATGACGGTAAGGTGAACTCTTTGCATCTGGCCCATAGCACGGAGAATATCAATAGCAATTTAAGTGAAGAGGAGCAGCAGAAAAAGAGAGAGCGCATCGAGAGGTACAAAGAAGAAAGGAGGAAAATTCTGCAAGATCGATTCAGGTAAGAAATATATAAAATTATACAAAGATCTAACAATTACGTCCGGTTCCACCAACGTGATCTAAGTAAAATCTTACCTAAGTTTTGCTTAGTCAAAAATATTTCTTAGTTGTAATTTGCGTTTCACCATACAAGTTTTTACTTAACTTAACCAAGAAAAAACTTAAGTTCTCAGAAATACCAACTTTGCAAAATTGTCAGAAATTCTTAAATTGTTGACTCGTTATTAATGCAGAAACAACAAAAAAGAAGAAAAAGATGAACATTTGTGTCTTTTTTGATGCTTTGATGTAAATGGTGACCTGTGTTCTTGTGTATTTTGATATTTTATTTTGTAGCTAGTATAAATTAAATATAATAGTTTAACACACTATATTGTATATATACACACACGATAAACTACACACTTCGGTGGAATTTACAACAACAAAAAAAATATAAAAATAAAAATGCTATCAACACAAGAACATCTACGTACGCTATGTATACACTATAAACTATTATATACTATCTACTACTTTTATATTTAAGATTACTACACTACGATATTACTATAGATTAAATAAGATTATAAAAATAAAAAATTAAATTAGACCGAAAAAATGCAGGTTAACCAACATCGACGATCAACAGATGAAATTTAACCTCACTTATGTGTCAATATATGACAGAAGATTAATTTCAATGCATGCTAAAAGTTAAAATTTTTGCTTAAGTCGTCATAGTGACTTAAGCTTAAGCAAAAATATTTGTACTCAAGTAAATATTTTTAGTTGGTGGAACGAAACTCAACGGACTTAAGTGAAAATTATTTCTTAAGATAAAATTTTCACTTAAATCGCGTTGGTGGAACTGGGCGTTATTGTTTAGTACTTACTGAGCACTGTACTTACTGAGTACCAAACAGTATAAGTAGAGTTACAATTTCATCAACAGAAGGAATTCGGACGTACGTGACGCCCTATTAATTTCTTTTGGGTCAAGACATAGCCTTAAGTCGCCATTTGGCTTTTCCACAATGTCAACCCACTCTGTTGGTTTATCTACCTTTGTTATGACTCCTTGCGCCTCAAGATCACACAATTTATTTTTAAACGTTTTCGTAAAGCATGTGGAACCCGTCTTATAGTATTTATTCGAGGTTTGGTATCTTCCCTTAAGGTGTTTTGTTGGAAATATTCCTAGACCTTCAAACACAACTTGGGGATAGTTATAGTGGAGTTTTTAACTGCCACATTCACATCTATAGCTTAAACTTCTGACATGTGTCCTGTCTCTTATTAGTTACTGATGAATTTCTTTATGATTACCGTACTTTCTCCCTTTGCTGCATTATATTAAGTAAAAAAGTGCATACAATTTCCTTATTTCATTGATTAGGTCTGCTACAATATTTTTAGAAGTATTTTAAACGCCTGCGTCTTACAAAGTTTAATTGTAATATATTTACAGGTCAGAATCATTCAAAGAAGACAAGGAAGTCCTACTAACGCGTCTGCGAATATACAAGCCCAGGGAGGACCCTCCCGAAGTTACAAAAGTTCCAGAAGCGGATCGGCTTCCACGTAGTCGTAGACGTAGTTCGCGTAGCGAGGACAGTGATACTCAGGAACCAATTACAAAATTAGAAGATACTTCTAAGCAAGATGTAGAGAATATTAAGCCGGTTTTACGGCTAGACGAAACTTCTAAGTTGTCTCTAAGGCTGGAAGAAACTAATAAGCAAAAAGAAAATTTAAACGAACCGATTACTCCGCCTATCGAGAAACCTAAAGCAATAAAAGATAGTTTAAAATCTAGGGCTGCGATTTTCGAACAAAATTCTCAAAAGGCGGTTCCTCCTTCTAGCTTAATTATAAACAAAACTAGACCTTTAAAACAGACTGATTCTTACGCCAAAAATGTACAAGATAGTCGAGAGAAAACTAGTAGTTTATTAGACAGTCGGGACAAGCCGTACAATTCTTTGGAGAATCGTGAAAAAACATATGGCAGGATAGACAAGAAGGAGAGCTTGGATGAGGAATTAAAGGATTTAGATTTTATTAGAAATAAAAGACGGGATATGGATGTTTTAAGAGAGAAGAGGCATACTTTTGATAGTAGAGAGCGGGAAACGGAAGCCGACAGGCTTCGAAGGATTAGTTTAGATAGTAGAAGTCCCAGGTAAGCAACTACATTTTTTTTAAATTTTAATACAATAAATGACAACTACCATATAATACATTTAAATTCAGGGTTCATAGGACTATTCTTAGGGCACATATACACTCTGGAAAACTCTTCTGAATTACTCAGAGCTCCAATAACTCTAAAAACTCCCGGAGCGTGAACTGACGTTTTTATTCGACTCTTTGCAGCTTCTATTCTCTGTTGCCCACACCAAACTTGGGCAAAATTAAGAAAGAATAATTGTCTACTGGTTAGGTTTAGATTGGCTAAGGTTTCGTCTACTTCAGGATGCTCCGTTAACCAAGTTTCGTAAGCACGAAAAGCCTGCTTTAGTCCACCGTTGTCTGCGATATTTTCTCCTTGTGTTACATATCTAAAAATAATTATTTTTATCAAATATCCAACACGCCTTTAGCAATTAGGTAATTAATTTTTTTGTATTTTGTTAACTAAACTCTAAATAAGATTAACCAGCACCAGTATTGATCAGCACTCTAGGAGTACGAGAAGGAGGTTATTTAAACTTTTACTTCGGTAAAAACTGCACGTTGATTTCATTTGTCCCATAAAAAAACGGCACTCTGCCGTTTTGCCGATGTGGCACTCTGCCATATCTTTCTTATCGTCTAAGCACGAAGCGATGGTTTTTCATTTAATTTAATTTGTTCTGATTCGATTCGACTCTACTCGATTTGATTCGATTTTATTTTATTAATAAACACGCATGGGACTACGTTTACTACTCCACGTAGTGTGTGGTCGCGCGATTTGTCGTTACAGTCGGTTTTATGTTGTCGACACCTCTGCGCGATTCACCGCTCCGTCCTTAGCCCGCGATAAGAAAGATATGCTTCCAAAAAATATATAATAATATTATCCACAATGCATCTAGATGATAAAATTGATATCAATAGCAGAAAGCCTGAAACGGTTGTTTAGTATAACAATACCAACTATGGGATTGATGTAGCACGAAACAGCAGACGGTGGTCACTGACAATTTTCATCACTAGATTAAATATTGCCGGCATGAATGCAATGTCTTCAAAATGGATGGCCGTAGGCAGTGTTTCTGGCTGAATAGGACTCGTTTTACCTACAATCCTAAGAACGCTACAAAATTGCAAACAGTTTGCCGAAACTGTTGCCAACCTACACTGATGGGGACACCACTCGATATAAGATTTCCCCTTTTCTAAAAACATATCTACAATGTATTCTAGTGAACTTTGTCGAATTCGTTTGTAAGATCATAGATTTAATATTATAATATAAAGTATACAAACCCATCTAGAGCAATATGTATTTCCGGCAGAACATATTGTCCATATTGTTCAATCATGCATTGTGATCGTTCGTAAAACTTTTCTATAGAAGCTTCTCGCCACCACATGTGTAAATTGCCTTCGTGGTCAAACAGTCTGCCCTTATCATCAAAGCCGTGTGTTATTTCATGACCAATGACTACTCCGATTCCACCAAAGTTGAGAGCTTTAGGAAAGTGTCTATTATAAAACGGTGGTTGTAGCATACCTAAAAATGTTCGTATTTCTTCTATAATAACCTCAGCAGAAATTATATGACAGTTTCAGATACATTAAATTATGTTATAAATTATTATATTAAAATTAGTCCCGGTATGAAATGTAGAGGGCGCCGCTAACAAGAACATGTGATTTAGAAAGCACCAACCTTTAAATGTCACCTGTCAAAATTTGTTAATGTCAAATGATACCTGTCAAGTTACACTGGTTACGTCTACATTTTCATAACATTAGAAAAAATTTAATTGCATCTGATGATAAAACATTGCTTGCTGATGGAAAAAAAAGACTATTAGGACAAAGTGACTTCATCAGTGTTATTCGGAGCTGCTTCATCGGAAACAATGGTTGAAAAATTTTAATTGGATCTGATGATACAACATTGCTTGCTAGTAAAAAAAATACTGTTAGAGCAAAGTGATTGCGTGATAAGTGTTATTTGGATCTGCTTCATCGGAAACAATGATTTAGAGGTGGTTTCTTGACTTCAAACACCGTCAGTACACACACAGATAACTTCAAAGTCTCTGATCTCATAAATTCAATAGTTCCGGTCCAAAAAATCAACGAATTTGTTTTGAACGATAAGATTTAAATTTGTTGAAAAGTTGATCGTAAAGTTGTGTGGGATAGCAGAGGAGTCAAATATATCAGAATGCAGTGAATTCAAAATTTTACATGAAAATTTGGCTGTGATAAAGCTGTCTTCAATGTACACTCTGTATGCTATCAATGTGCGCTAAAAACAACTATTTTCAAGTTATTCGATAACTATTTTTTGTACTAACTATGACAATTTAGGAAACATAAATCCACCACTTCACTGCGAAGTCATATGGCACTGATATGAGTGGATATTAGCAGGTGAGAGCCGAACAAATGAACTAAACATTTAAACATCAGCAAGTAAGGTCACCAATGAAGAAGTTTATGATGAATTCATTTTTAGATTGAGCATTATCGTATTTATATATTTATACTTACCTGCGGGAAACATGATCTGATTCTTATTCCTACTGTAATATGCATTAACAATAGCAGGAGGTGTACTCCAAAGAGTCCTGTTAACTGCTGTCCCCATTCTTCTTTGTTCCACCTTCGTGAGATGTCTCAAAAAAGTCAAAACGTTCTCGAAAAAATAGTTCTCGTGAACTTCCACATCATGGTATCGAAGATCTAGCTGAGTCTTATTTAGAATAAAATCTGGAAATCCGATTTTTAAATCCATATAGTCGAGTTTCATTTTTGCATAATCCTTTGTGTTATTATCCAACCAGGTATTTTCCTAAAAAATAATTTTTTATTGTATTACAATTGAAGATGAATTGGATCATTGTCCGATACAATAATGCAATTATTTGTATGCCCATTCATCAAAAATAAATAAAAGAGGTTTGATGCTTTTAAAAATCGTTTTTGAAGTTACCTTATAATTTGAAGTGAAAAAACTGCTTTGAAAATGGGTTCACTCTCTCAATAACAGCATATAACCGACTGTGTCCTCTATGATAATACTATGAAAATGATCTGGGCGCTTTCAGCTAATTGTATGAAATTTTGATCCTTCAGAAATAGCTGACTACTTGAATAAGAATAAAAAGTACATTTGCACTTTAACATAGTACTACTAACATTACAATTTTTAAAGAAACTCTTGATCTGTTACTGACTCTACACAAAAAAAATTAAATATGGATCCTTAACAAGACAAATCGTAGGAAAACAGAAAGACAGGTAATCATGAAATAAATGTATGCAAGAAAGAAAATAGAAGATAAGAGACAAAATAAATCTATGAATATTGGTAATTACCTGCAAAGTTATTTTAAAAGCATCCTGCAGCCTCCTGGTCATATCGATAGTATCCGTTTTACTGCTTATATCAAAATACTTTTTTACAAATAATGAGCCTAGCGCCATCCCCATGTTGGAATTTACTTGAGTCACGCAAAATTGCCATCGTGGTGGGCTTTTTTCTCTTCCGAATAATATGTAGTAAAATCTTTGTTTAGCTTCTAAAAATCTAATATAATATGCACAATAAGAAGAAGACTTTGAAATTAAGCGATGTAAGTAATTATAACAAATAAAATTAATTGAATAACTTGAATAACAAGGCTTACAAATTTAATTATGGAAGTCAGATGTAATGTTCATTATGAGGCAGATAATAGAGAAATACAGAAATAAAGAACGTCACATTCATATGCTGTTCATTAATCTTACATGTTTTCAACAGAAAATTTGTACTGTCATTGTAAATTTAAAAGTCCCCGTCTCGTCCAGAGTTACCATAAACGGCACTCGGGAACCCTCACTGTTTTTAAAAACCTCAAGACTAATCACCATCTGGTCATAACTGGAGTTATAAAACTCACCTACGATTAAATCGATGCTAGTCTCACAGAGTCTTAATTCCAATTCATGACAGTCGACCTCATAATGTTTAGATCAAGCAACACCCCCACAAATTTAGTCTTTAGATACTCTGAAACCAAGTACGCTGAAATATTCTCGAAAGTTATCATCTACGGAAAGATATTTCATTACGAGAACCCAAAATTAATCTATGTCGTCTCTCTCCGAAAAAAGTACTGCTTGAGCTACTGCAAACGCGTGCATCTGAACACACAAAGCTCACAAAGAATTACAACTAACTCCAAGTGCCCCAAAATGTCCCCACTTTTTAGGGAGATCACCCTGCCTACCCATCAAGATGTCGTGTCCGAAATATCCCTTCATGGTTCTCTTTAATATTTTCCCTGAGAAATAGGATCAAGTCGCACGATACCTTCACTCAATGTCTTTATTTTATCCCTGTTAAACCCATTCCTATGCATAAATTTCGAACGACTCAGTGGCCTAACACTGGGACTTAAAGCGTTCTCTTCCTCCATACGTCTCCGTGGGCAACAAGATTCAAAGTGTCCTCGAAAACAATGCTTAAGAGTATCGCAATCAATAACTTGACAGTCCAAAAGAGCTGAAACAAAAGTAGACCCTCTACCGCAACTCCAGGAACATCTAATGCCTTGTCACCTCAGTCTTTACAAATCGTTCATCCAATCTACTTTAATTAAGGATCCTGTTCGTCCTATAGCTGCTTTTTGTTTGCTGGAGAACTATAAGAAATCCAGGCTGTTTGAATGATATCCTATCTTCTTCGTAAATTGTAGGAAATCCACTCGTTGTTGCATTGAAGATTTATATGCTTGTTATTGTTCTTGAGCTATTTTCTTGTGGCATTTTAAAGTAATTACTATTTAAATGGGAATAATCCACAATTGAAGATTAAAATAAGTTTATTGATGTTTCAATTTCTACTTCGGAAATCGCTCTCAAAATACAAACATTAATTGTATTTTGAGAACGATTTCCGAAGTGGAAATTGAAACGTCTATAAACTTACTTTAACCTTCAATTGTGGCTTATTCCCATTGAAATAGTAATTATATGCTTTTATTTTAATGTATATATTTATTTTCTTGGTCTATAGTGTAGCATACAGCGTTTTTTGATAGGGCCTATCTTGTGAACTAAATGATTGGAGGGTTGAAACCTTACTAAAAATATTAGATCATTTTGTTTTGCAGTTGGATGTGGTCAAGTGATATGCGATAAGGAACTAACAGAGTCGATTGAGTAGATGATTTGTTTGGCAGTTACACACGTTCGCTAGTGCAGTAGAAATATTCTTTATAATAGATATAAGGATAGATCACACCCCATTCCTTTCAAAGGCTTTAAAATACCTAAAATAATGACCTCTCATTATAAAACACTTCCATTTCCACATCTAAAGAGTAAATTAACCAAGGTGGTCTATATTGAAACTTTCGAGCAACCTCGTATAGTTAGTTCTACACAACCTTCGTTCTACAACCCTCGAGAGGGGCGGCAGGTAGTTACGGACAGAAGAAGGTCGGCCCATTCATTCTCATAACATCAACCAGCAGACAAGGACGATATTTTTAAGTTACTCGATATACAGTACGTAAATCTTTCAGCTAGACATAGGTAAAATAATATACATTGAGGTAAGTGTGGCAACTACGCTTTCTCGAGCCCACTGCTGTCGTAAAGGCTGCAGACGTTTTAACTGTTAGTATCAATTAAGATTACTACACTCTATTAGGTGTGCATCGAGGGTGTTAATTCTGCTACGTAAATCTACGTAAATAATTTAAAGTTATTGCAATGCAGTTAAAACCCTTGAAAATTTTTAAAAATAAAAGTATTCTAAAAGTAGTTAAACACAAATTAATAATTTAATTAAGGAAATTGAAAAACAAACAATGCATTCTCCTATACAAAATAACAAGTAAACTAAAAAAGGTTCAAATATACCACCTTCCTTTACAAAACAATAACCTAGTCTATTATAAAATGCTTGTTTTATGGCGTAATCGTAGCACAAGCATTTCTTATTTTATTTTCTAAATCAACTAGATTATGTGCCTTCTCGAGATCATATGGTGGATTCAATATGTCCCCAGAAAAAGAAATCCATGGGAGCCAAATCGAGAGATCTCGCAGGCCATTTAATTTGGCTTTTTCTGCTTATAATGCGATCCTGAAAAATTGTGTTTAGATAATTTTTCACGATACGCGCATTATGAACGGAACAGCCATCCTGTTGGTACCAGACATTTTCTAAACATACATCTGAGAGATTCTGAATAGCTGAAATAATGTTATCTTGTAAAAGATCAAGATATTTAGCTGAATTCAGAACTCCCTCAATGAAAAATGGACCAATTACATGGTCACCTAAAATGACAGGTCCACACATTAAATGTTTGAAGACGTTGGGTCCGATGTATAACACTTCGATGTTCATTTTCTTGAGATCAATACCACGTTCTGGAAGGAGTGTGATGACCTCGTACTGAAAATGACGATTCATCGATGAAAATGATATTTTTTATAAAATTATCGTTTTCCTGAGATGCATTCATTGCAGCTTCACAAAATTCCATTCTACGAAATTGATCTCCGGGAAATAACTCCTGAGTTTTGGAATATTTGAAACTCTTAAAGCCATATTTCTTTAAAACTTATATTAACTGTGGTATGCGAGACCTCCAACTCCTCGACGACACTTCTAGTGGTTCTGAAGTTATCCATCTCAATGGTATCACAAATATTTTTATCTCTCCTTTCGATTTCCTGCTGTCTTTCCGGGTACATATCTTTTCTTTTGTGACATTTTGTACAATCTTGTAAACAATAATCTGTTTCAAAACTATTTACAATATTTACAATTGTTTGTCTACAAGGTAAGGCTCTATTTTCGAAAGAATTAGCAAATAGATCTACACATTCTGACAAAGAATTGCCTACATAATACCATTTCATTATTTGAACCTTTTTTGGAGAAGTATAAATAAACATTTTAAAATAATACTCTTCGCTTAACAGTTCCAATTGAACGATTTACCTACTGTGTAAGTATGTCCAGCTGAAAGATTTACGTACTGTGTAAGTATCTTACATGTGTTTTCTTCAACAATACAGTTTAGTTTAGTGATTTTGTTTTTGTATTATTATTCAATGTAAAAGTCTAATAATATTTAACTACAACCAATACAGTCTATTTGATCCAAAATATGACAGATTTGACGAAATATTGTTAGAAAAGTTGTTATAGGGAATATAGAGTATGACGATGGTTTGTGTGAAAATATTTATATAAAATAGTACCTCTGATCCAAATTATTAGTTCTGTGTCTCACAAATCTCCACAAAACATAGTTCTGCAATACCCTTGGTTCAGTGTTGCTCAACAAATAAATAAGTTCCATTAAATACTTCGCGCAATAGCATGCCACCGGAGTCATCAGATCAATATCATTTCCTAGAACCAAATCGAAGTAGGTCTTCCAATCAAACTGCGGAAAATACATTGTCAAAGATGCGATGTCAGTTCTTAAATAGATTTCTGAGATATTTCTGCGTTCTTCCGGAGATGCCATGATTTTAGCCAACGACATTTCGAATTGTATAATGTCGTCGACGTCTTTTGAAGTTGTCTTGGGGTTAGCACCCATCAGAGCGGCTACTGTCAGGATGAAGATTCGATATGCCTGGATGTATTTTATGTTGGTTTCTTCCAAATAGTACTCTCTATAAATTAACAAATAATTTTTACATGTAGCAAACCATCAGACAAAGAATATCATATAGTAAGCGCCTGTGAGAGTATAAATTACCTGGATGGCAGTCCTAGAGTAGTCTGGTCAATATGCACAATATATTCCTTCGAATTCCTCATATCAGGCCCGACCCATTGGGCTATCAATATATCATTATTCAACATCCTTAAAGTTGCTAACAACCATATTATATTAAAATCATTTTTCCTCCAGTTTGGTTCCAATATTGGCCAACCTCCTAGTTCTTTTAAAATGTTTTTTAAAGGCTCATCTCCCCTTTTCTTCAGAATATCTTCGTTCATACACGACTGATAAAATAATCTAACTTTAACGATTGCATCTGTTGGTTGATGAGGTAAGAAATCTTTTTCTATGAAACTTTTTGTTAGAAAATACGGATTTTTTGATGATTTTTCAGCCTTTTCCGTTAGTAGCATCTTCAGGGCTTGATCGAGGTTTTCTCGTACCTAAATATTGAAAAAAAAAGGATTTTAGTTTTAAACTATAATATTCTAGGCACTAAATTCTGAGAAATAAGAAATGAGATAATTGAGTTTTAATGACAACATTATTGCCACTGTATTAATAATTCAAAATTAGTCAAATAGTCATAGAATAACAGACTTGTTAAAGTATCTCATAGAACATGACACCGCTGATCAGTAGAAAAGAACAGTAGTTAATCGAAGCCGCAAGTTAGAGAGATATCACTCAGTCTGGACGTTCACTACACACACACACAGTAGCGTATCGTTTACGTTGTTAAGTAAATTTTAATGTAATAAAAAAGTATTTTTACCAAATTTATGTTTTTGTATGTATTTGAAACATAATTACTTGAAACTTATTTAGCTTTTAAAAATTATTAACGTATGTAGGAGTTATAGAAGACGTAAGTATTTTAATTTGACTTGTATCTAAACAAACTTAACTTACTATTACATGAGGCAATATTGACAAAGGAGTTCGATATCCACCAAAGGCCAAAATATTAACTATCGTCTGAATACAAACTCGTCGTATGATGAAGAACTATCACTATTGGTCACATTGATTATTAAAGGTTCAACAGAAACATTCAATCTAGTGTCTAGATCCCACATTCTGCTTTCTTCTTTTCTAGTATGTCTAATGCAATTTTCCCATGAGTCTGACGAGACGTTTTCTATAGCAGTAGCTAGCAGACCATTCACACGATCTATTTTAAAAGTTAAGTTTTCCCTCGCTACTACATTTTTTATTTGAACCCATATAAGTTTGATAGGGTTCAGGGAACAGTATCAGAGGACAATTTGTCCGGAAAGTCTTTTTGATATTCGTTAAAATGTTATTTCATAAATAATGCAGATGTCATGTAAAAGTAAATCGAAGCCTAATCTCTTGTAAAATGGAATCGCAAACTGCCAATGCTTCGTCGAATTCGAAACTTGTTCAAATGAAGACAACGTCGCCTTTTCTGAGGAATAGGTTCATCGGTTTCTACTAGCTCCGAATCTAGTTGGCCAATAACTGTACCATTTCATCAATACCTGTACCATTTCATCATGGATTTTTGCATTGTCTTTTTAAATGTTTGCAGATCTTGTTTAGCCTTAATGGAGTCAGTATGAATCATCTGCAGTTACTTAAAAATTAATTTCCAAAATCTGTCTACTGGCTTATTGGAGGCAATATATCGTAATATAATGACTAACTGAAAGTCGGTAGCGATATCTGTAGTTTCATAGGCAATTACAGCTTCATAATTTGATTTTTTTAATTTCTTTAGTCACCGCAAGACCGTCCGATAGTTCATTTTGTATACTTTTAGAGGTACCTTTAAATACTGTTGCTTTATGTAACAATAAAACACTGAAAACTTTGTTTCTGTTTTCAAAACTTCCACAAAATTTATTATGAAATTTTATCACTACAGCTGTTTCGGCAGAGTGCCTTTCTCAAGTGATCTATTTTTGGCATTGTTGCTTTATTAAAATTATCCTTTAAATCTGTATTTAATTGAGAACTAAAATCTATTAATTTCCGAAAAACTCCTTTATTTGTTGATTCTTCTGTTTCATCATTACCTCGCGATGCTAATTCTAATGCACCACAGAAACATGTTTCTTGCTATTTTAAATCATTAAATCAATTATCCATGTCTTGCCAATGTAGAATCGCCCCCAAACAAAACACACACGAAGCGGAAAAATGCAATTTGTTGATCACATCCACAAATCCAGCTATATATTTTTATTAAACTTCCTTACATTACCTTTAAAATTTGAAGAGCTAGATGTTGAAGCTGTCTGCTTAATTGTTACATTCAAATCTGGAAGTGGTCTACCAAGTTCCTTGATTTGAATTTTCTCCTCAAGCGAGTGAGTTTTCATTAACAAACAGCTAATTTTGTTAATTTTTCCTCAACACTAAACAGTAAAATTTAAACAGCTCAAACTCTTCGATTTGGTAATCGAACTCTTCAAACGTAACTAAAACGTTATAGATAAGCGAAAACCATTCTAATATACTAGCAAAGTCACATTCTAAAACACAGTCTGGCCGAAGTTTGTCTGGCTCCGAAATATTTTGTATCAATACATCATCCGTAAGCTGACCGCGTCTAACCTTTTCCTATGCGTTTGAAGTTAAATCTCGAGTCATACTGAAATGACAAGGATCTACAGACCGAGCGTGTCTTATAAAATCCACGGCTTCGCGCAATCGTACTTGTGAGTTCGTGAACTGTGATAGTAGACTGGTGTTACAATTTGCCAAATTTAAATGTAGTCGTTTCCACTCATTCATATTAATATTATAAGTAATGTATAATATATTAAATTTTTTAATATTGCTAATTTTATTAAAGCTTTTAATATTGTTTTTTTATATTAATAATAATATTAAGTAATTAAATATTGCACCTTGCTTAAAAAAAGTACGAGATAAATAACTCGTTTTTTTTATATGAAAGTGCAATTTTCTTGCAAATGCTTGGTTTTTTGATAAGATAATACAAATTGTATGATGATGATGAGTAGCTAAGCGTTGGGTAGTCAGTGGCGAATCTACGAGGAGGTAAAAAGGATCTTCTGAATTTGCCAATTCTTTGACTGAACATACAACCAAGAGAGGATGGAATGTTGTCAGACCATTAACAATATTGAAATATAACCAGTACGTGACAGGAAACGATGTAGAATATGTTCTATCAATAAAAATAGAAAAAACACAATTTACGAGTGTGCTGATTGTGACAAAATAAAACCTGGACTATGCATAGGATATTTTTTTCGCAAATACCATTCAACCAACAGATAGATTGCATTCAGTATATTAGTTTAAATAAAAATTTTATTTTCTAAAGACCTTTTAATTGTTACCTGATGTCCCACTAACAATTTCTAATCTGAAAATATAAATATCTTGAGAACTTTCACAAATGTTAGGGATAATAAATTGAAATCCTTTAACAAAAGGCTATAGCTATAATTTGAATAAGCTGGTTTTGTCGATTTGACTTTCTTATTACTAATTAACATATTAGGCAGGTATTTTACATAGTCACAATTCCCTTTTTTTTTTCCCCAAATTCCCCAAAAAGATTTTTGTTTCATTGAAAACTGAACCTGATATTTCAGAACCGGATGAACAGGTGCTATTTCGTCTAATTTATCTGAAAAAGAAAAAACATGTATATAATTATTATATTTGGCTATGATTGACTTAGTGTATTGCTATTGGTTAGACGTTATACCTACCTGAATGCTGCCTTTTCACATGAAGTCCAAGATTGCTCAGATTTGCAAAGTTTTTATTACATTCTACGCAAGGCACAGTAGATTTACTTTGTTTAATGTCCTTTGGCAATAGTATATGTAGCATATCTAAAAAAATTGTTGTATAAGGATAATGCATTAAATTAGAGGATAAATTAGAGAATAAAATGATATATTACCTGGATGTTTCCTTTTTACATGTGCCGTTAAGTTTGAAGATTTCGAAAAGTTTATGTTACACTTATTACAACGATTCATTTTCTACTTACTCAAAAAAAAAACACAAGAGTTTAAATTATAAATACAAAACTAAATTTATAATATTTCACAACGGTCAAAAACCACACTTAAAAGTATTCACACCACAGAATACTAAAATATAGTTATATACATATTAAATTATAGTTATACGCAAATATTCAAACAGAATCAACAACCAAACATCGGACACAGTGTCTCAAGTACGATTGCGCGAAGCCGTGGATTTTATAAGACACGCTCGGTCTGTAGATCCTTGTACTGAAATGGGCTCGGGTAGTCAACTCGCTTGAATTATTTGTTTTTTCGTGGAGATTAAATTACGTAATGATGCATAATGTATCTACACAATGCATTGATATTTAAAAAAGCGTAGTAAAACAAAAGTATTTGTAGTGATCAATATATTTTCCGATCAATATACTTTTTAGAGCTAGTGCCATGGCCCCGTGGCCCTTTAGAAATAGCCACCAATGATTGAAACAATAAAGAAATAGAACAAAAAATATTAGACTGCAAGATACAAGTTAATGTAAATATAAAAATACAAGAAACTACGGTATAGGTAAAAGTTTATGGTCGGTATATTAGAATGTATCAGGATATCTAACACAGATATAAAATCATATTTTCAGCGAATAGACAAAGAACAATCATATTTCCCCTTGGTCTCCGCTCCACATTCCTTATGCACGCCAATTAGTGAACGCCAGAAGATTATTTCCGATCCAGCTTATACGTAAGCAACAGCGGCAGGGTTGCCTTATTACATATTTGAATTAAAACATGGAATTGATTTAAAAAATTGGTTATCAGTGGCGCGGTTATATTGCAAATCAAATTATTCCTGCACTTGAACGTCTTCAAATTAACTTCAACGAAATTTGGTTTCAACAAGACGGCTGTCATGCACATAATGCAAAAGTCGATAGAGACTATTTAGCGTTAATTTTTGCTGAACGTGTCATTAGTACAGACGGTACAATAAAATGGCCCCATCGGTCACCTGACTTAGCTCCTCTAGATTTTTATTTTTTGGGGATGCTAAAAACGAAATTGTACAGGCGTGAGTTCGAGCGAGCCACCAACTTGGAGGAACTGAAGGAAAAGATAATCCAACTTAGCCAAAACATATCTTCAGGTGTACTCAACGCTATGAGAAATGCGTTGTATAATAGATTTGGTTACTGTTCGTTACAATTTGGTGGTCTGTTTGAACATTTATTTACCTAAGAATTTGGTTTAGAATTTCCAATTGTTTGGAATTATTTTTAATTTAAACAGTAGTGTTGGAATTATTTTTTATTAGATTTCTTAGATCTTAGATTTTTTATTAGATTAGATTAGATCATTTTTATAGAACTAATTTTTATTTTCACACCTACTATCTACAAAAAATCTAAACGAAAATATGGTTTCAAAGATATTATTCGGAAAATACCAAATAATATCTTATTTTTAATTAAAAGACGTAATTTTTCGTCCAGTTTAAATTTAATATAATACACCTGCTCCTTCCTAATGCTTTACTAGTACTGTCTTTATTTATTATGCTTTATGAAAGACCAACCCACTATAAACCATTCAATACGCATTACATAACAAACTATTTCTATTCTTGTTTTGCTCGTTACTACAGTGTCCTTATTTTGACGATTCGACGTTGCCAAATAATTTTGTATGAAGCTTTTTTTATTGTGGCGTCGTAATACATTTGATTATTTTTATTGGGAATAAGGCACAATGTGACTTTAAAATATGCTTATTTTGATGTTTAGATTTCCAATTCGGAAATCGTACTTAAAATACGAAACATTAATAAATTTTATTTATATAAAACTATTTGTGAAGTGGAAATCAAAATGTTAAATTAAACTCATTGTAAAGGAAAATTGTGGCATATTACCAATAAAAAACAGTAAGGTGTCATTTAAATCAATTCGCCCAAATTTGATTATCTTAGAACATTGTTAAAATACTAAAAAGACAACAGATCAAATAAAACCAATAAATTTGGCAACGTTGAACTTCCCCTCTTTTATTATTTCCACTAATGCATTTTCGACGAAATTAAATTCGGACCTAATATACCTCTCCCTTTTTAAACAGGTGTTTCTCACTCCATCTCACGTAAGGTCCATACCGACCATAAACTTTTACCTACACTGTATGTGGAACATATTCAGATGCGTGTTTAAAAAAAAATACTTTACCATTTCAAATATATCGTAGGTTGACCTATCTGGAGGAATGCTGTAATAATTCTTCCAATTACCACAGGCATATTCATAGAAATCTACACATGGATCAACTTGTGGGTTCATGAATTTCTTCATGATTTTGCTTTGCAGTGCTCTTATCTCTGTTGTACTTAAATTTGAGTACCATATTGGCCATATTCTAAAAATACATACCGCAAAATTAATTAATACCCTAGTTATTCTAACCTACGGTAATAATTGTACAAATACATGAACTCTTACTTACTCATTCCTTATTTCCTCTTCGTTAACATCACTATCTTCTTTAAAATGTTTGTTTTCTTTAGTCTCAGTTTGTATAGTTGCATTTTTCACATTCAATAACTCGCCTGATACTAAATTATGTATAGAATCAACAGCAATATTATTTTTGCTTAAATAAAAATTCTCCTCGTTGGGATCTTCTCTATGCAATAAAGTATAGTTGGAAGATAATTCGGTATACATATCGTCATCTTCCTGTAGTTGTTTCTTGGACCGAGATCTATATAAATAATTTTCTTCGCAGAAACCCTTTCGAGAACTTTTAGAGAAGAAGTCTCTTCGTGGATCATACTCCTTAAAAAGATCGTCTCGACAATAATTACTGGTTCTCTTCCTTTTTGTAACCTAGATAAAAATATTTAGCGTATATTTAACGTAACAGCGGAAATAATTATGAACAGCGACTACATATACAATAGGCAACTACATAACTCAGCAGACCTCTAAGTATATGAGTTTTATTATGTCTCAGAGTATTTAAAAAAAAAGCCGAAACTACCTTCTACGAAATAAAAAATCCCTAACACTCTGCTGTCACTGGGTGCTTCATTGGATATCACAGTTCGTAGAAGCGTAAAGTGTGGAAGTATTGTTCTTCGACATATAGCAAGAAAGTTGACCTACTGACCCAATATACTGGTTTATAATATTTACCTGAATAGAAATCGGCATCCTTTGTGGTACGTGTGCACTTGAGTGTAAGCCATTCTCCCTTCCAAGATGGTCACCGCGCTCCTATTGTCCATTGATGTCACGTGACCACGTCTCTTAAGTCACGCCTATTGACCACGTATCTTTTCCAACCTAGCGGCTATCAGCTGTCAACATTGGCATTGACAATAGACATTAATTCCGGCATTAAATCTCGGAAAAATTTTAAGGCAATAATAATTAAAATAGTGCCTCCTTTCGGTGGTATCTCTTTCAGCAAAAAGAGCCGTTTGGATTTCCGGATAAGGACTATTTCAGGGTGAACACCATTACAGGTTAGAAAATCAGGATAGGGTCTTGAAAGTCTCACAGGTAAGAATATGAAGTTGGTAGCTACGCTTAAAGCGTGAGAGTACAATTGCTGTTAGAGATGACGTGACAAGGACAAATTGCGAAAGAATGAGATGACTACAAATTGCTGTATGTAGGAATCAGTAAAGTTAAAAAGAGTAAAATGACTCCAACGTGTTGATTGAGAGTAGTGAATCGATTTGAACACCGCTATTTCGTGACGCTATCCGTAACGCTTCTTCCGTGACGCCCGCCTTAGCATTTTACTATAGAGAAAAAGTAATACAATGCCATTATAGAAGCTTCCCTTCAATAAAATTAAAACAAATACGTGAATTACATTTGTACGTGAAATGTAAAAAAAAATGTTTTAGGAGAATTATATTACTATTGAGAAAATTTTAAACATAAATTATATTTATATATATATATATATATATATATATATATATATATATATATATATATATATATATATATATATATTGTTATGTTTCTTCTTTCCCAAACAAAGAAAAATAAGTAAAAATATAAATATCCATCGAAATAAAATTTCAAGAAATCATTATAAACAAAATGTATATATTAATTTAAGATAAGAGTTAGTGTAGATAAGAATAGAAATTTGTTTGGCGACCTGTTTCCGTTGCAAACAAAATTATCAAAGAACCTTTGTTTAGAATTAGAAGACATTTTACCTGTAAGTTAATCTTTTCATTGTTTGTAGAGTCGAGTATTAAATGACCATATTCTAATCTTTTGAAATATGTATAAATGATGTATTGAAAAAAACCAATTTTAAAGTAAGCTATTTAGTTTTCTCTGAAACCGAAATTAGGCTTTTCCAAAATCATAGTAAACACAATTTAAGCTTTTTGATTGGACGGTCGTTTTTAAATGGGAATTTGGGAGTCGATGATGAGACAGGAGAAGTCAGTCATATTTTGGTCATCGAAAGAAAACAGTCGTTTGTCTGAAGAATAGGGTGTGGTTCGTGAGTTTTGGATACCGGCGTAACGAAAAGAAGTGAATAGTTTGAAGGAGATAACAAGTGGATTAAAAGAGGTCCTTGTATCTACCGTGGGCATTTTATAAAGTATATGTGAAAGTATTCTTACGGCATCAAGTTGACAAAAGGAGGTCCTGGTGTCATAAATAAGTAGCGGAGTTTGGAAAAGTGAATCAGGTGTTTTTTGTGTAGTCTGCAGGAGGTTTGCAGAGACGTAAAGAAGGAGCCGAGGTGCCAAAAAGGGGAGATCACATCTTTGAGGAGACTGGACTTTTCTGGGTATGTTCCAACATACAACTCAAGAAGAAAATAAACTGTAAGTGTTTGTACAATTGAATTTTATATCTGTGAAGGATCGTTTCGACATCATGGTCATTAGCATTCAAATTTAAGAACTGAGGTTTTGTTAGGCTAATCAAAAGTTTAAAGTTTTGTGGTTTCTTTTTTTTTCAAGTAAAGAAAATTTTAAGTAAAATTGGTTTTTCACGTAATATAAATGTATGTAGCTTTATAATCTTATTATCATAATAATTTGATTTATTTTCTTGTATGCTGATTGATAAGATAACGACAGAATTTAATAATTGTTTTATTCGTTCATATAAAATAAAGAAACGTAAATCTTTGTAATATAATATATTTGTATTATTATCCTTTCTTCTCTATCTCTATAAAAGACAACTAGAAAATCTTTTGAATCCATCGAGCACAGGTAATATAAGGATTATTTTACTTTTGATAACAGATAAGTTATAATTTTTTTATTGGCTCAATAAACTAAGTTTGAACTCAAAATAAACAATCATAACAATATATATATTTAAATATTATAAACATAATAGCACAATTTCAAAAGAACTAACCGTACTGCATATAGAATCATTGGTATAAACTCGATATTCGGGGGCAAAAATTGTTTTGATGTCTTTCAATATTTCCCTTCTGTCTTCATCCTCTTGAAGCAAATCGGCTTGGTCGTATCGTTTTATCGATAAGGAAGTCCTAGGACAATTTGAATCGACTGAAAAGAAAAATAGAACTAATGTTAAGAAGATAATATAAATCATCGTCGTTTGACATTTGCTTTCTAAACGTCAAGAAAATGAATAATAAAAGTGTACACACTGCTTATAAAGATAATAAGAGAATAGACGGGATCTATTTTGAAGTGGACATATTTAAAAAACATAGGCTTTTCTGAAATACGTGAAAAAGTCATTATGTCTTAAAAATTATCAATCGCAGCAGAAAATACAAAAAAAGTGTTTTAACAATTCAAGTTTACACAAGATATAATTAACAGCAAGTTGCAAAAGACAATCATCTTTTCTTAAATTTTTTTGCAATCTATCTGAAATCTTCATATTCAAGGAAGAAAATATATATATATATATATATATATATATATATATATATATATATATATAAATATATTCAAACAATATATTTGTAGCGGGGGTTCTACAGCTCTTGCTTCTTTCCTCATTTCAATCATCGCCTAAATCGTCGGTCTTGCCAGTTGTTTTCTTCCATCTTTTAGTTTTCTAGTTTTGTTGAAATGAGTAGGTTTTTGGACCATAATGAGTAGTTTAACAGAAGTAAGATATACAGGCAATCTTCTTTGATTTCAATTATCAATTTTGAACACTTCCTTCTGCATATCTTCAGGCCTCTTTGCATATAGATTTCAAACAGGGTAGGAGAAAGCCATATAAGTTACAAAAAGAATGGAACTAGTGATATACAGAACTCTTATCAAGCCCATCCTCACCTATGCGTCGGAAACATGTACGATGACAAAGAGCGATGAAGAACGTTTAAGATGCTTTGAACGTAAAATCTCCGGCATATCTATGGAGGAGTACAGGAGGGCGGATTATGTCGTAGACGTTATAATTTCGAACTTTACCGCCTGTATGACAAACCTGATATTATTAGGTCCATCAAAATAAACCGGCTGCGATGGTTAGGTCACATGGAGAGAATGAATGAGATGGAGCCGCCAAAACATATTTATAACCAAAGAATAGATGGAGTGAGAAGGAGAGGCAGACCCAGAGCACTATTTAAGGATCAGGTGTAGGAAGACTTGAGAATGTTGGGAGTACGAAACTGGAAAGCCAAGGCGAAGAATAGGAGAGAATGGAGACTTATCCTTGAGCAGGCCAAGACCCACCATGGGTTGTGGAGCCAATGGTGATGATAATGAGGAGAAAGCCACCATCGTTGTTTTAAACCTTTGGATGTTTCAAATGGATGTTGTGTGACAGTTTGTTTCCCATTTTGATACAGCAAAACAGTTTATTGTATTGTATATCTTCCACAGGGCTTTTTACATATAAATTATTTAAACCAGAATTCTGAAGCACCTCAAATAACTTCCACACTATGCTTTCGTATGCTTTCTCCAGGACTACAAAAAGGTGAGATTTTAAATTTCTGTCCCACTATTTTTTCTACCAATGCGAAAACCGTTTTACTCTTCGATTTCTGGAAATGTAGAAATAACAAGTGGACCGACATGCCTTTTCAACACATTTCAGGAGTAATTCCTACTTTCTCCGCTATTTAATGGAACATGATTTATTCATTTCAACAATTCCTCTCTCTCCTATGTCGCTACAGCTTAAGTAGGTCCCTGGTCTTCCGAATCATCCGCCTCCAAGCATCTCTTTCCTCGTCTGCTCTCCTCCAGTAATGCTCAACATCACTCCCAATATCCTCCTCAATATCTTTCTTTTAATAGTACTAATGAGGTTTATGGTTTTTTTCCGATATGATCCATGTTTCTGCGCCATATGTGGCTATATATAGGTCGTAGGATGGTTTTACATATTTTGACCTTTACTTTAACAGTGACATAAATTGCAATATCCCTCAGGTATAGCTCTTAGAGGCCTATAACCTAAGCAACATTTACATAACTAAATTTTCCAAATTGTTTTTATTTGACTAATTTTTGTACGACTGGGAATAGGTCGATATTCAAATGAAAATGCAAAACTACCGATTATAATAACAGTTTGTTTGTAACTGAACGACAAAACTAAACGAAATTGATAAGAAGCCTCTTGTCTTGGTGTACCGTAGCACTGGTATCCATATAAAATTTGGTCTCATTTTAAATATTATACGTTCACTTTTTCGACTTGCAACGCTGTAGATTATAATTTTATATGTACATTTAATTACTGTAATAACTTACTAATATTATTTTTTTACTTTTTTTCAGAAAGGAGAAAGCATCACCTACGTACTGCATAAAGGATATGAAAGCTATTTTTGAATCAAAGTCAAAACAGTAATCGTTATTTAGTTATTAAAAAAAATGTAATAGAGTATTAGAAGAATCTATGATATAGCGAAATGACCAAATGTTATTTACTTTGTAAAAATGAATCTTCACATCTGTACATATATTTTTTTAGTGTTTTATTTAGAGGTCTGATTGTTTGCATCATGTTTGTACTCAGTTTCGGTGGTCTACAGCTCTGTTAAAAGATTAATCTTTTTGTATATGGTGTAATTAATTATTATCTATGTTAAGTCACTACATATAGATCCTTATACTCACAGAGCAATTGATACGATAGGGAAACACACTTAAGAGAGGAAAACATTTCTAGATTACAAAAAAAAAACAATATTCGAATAGAACAAACCCTACGTATAAGAAAAATCAGAATTATAGCATTTTATTACAGAGTGGTTGATTGGAATATTAAAATCTTTGCATAAATGTCACATTCAATATATATAAAGATGAGATGGTATGTGGAGAAGAAATTGACACATCACAAGAATTCACAAGATAGATAGGTTAATGAGACGCAAAAAGTCCATTGGGTTATTAAATCTTTTTTTTTTATTATTAGAACTTACAAAGGTAACAAACAGCATTCTTTAAATCCATATTTTTTAATAATAGTGTGTTTTGTCAATACTGATGACCTTTATCGAAGACATTGTTATTAACATCGGTAAAATTATATAACTCATTTATAAATAGAAATATGTACATTAAGGTTTTGTAAAAGCCACACTTGTAGTCATAGACATATAATACAAATAGACTGAGCGTTGCAGTACAGCGTCGTTCGCCTAGTACGACAGAGAAAACTGACACAAAGCAGTCCCTGCATCTCGTTCTAATGGGTCGAATTTTTTGACCACGTGACCTAAATGACCAATGGGAAGGTCACGTGATCGATAAACAAAGCCCATTAAAAAAAGATACAGTGTATTATATATCTATGCTTGTAGTCTAGCTCTATTCTTCTGTCATCATTGATTAAGTGTTTATATGGGACAAGTTCTTTTCCTTTTTCAATAAATTTAATGTACCAATTACAAAAAAAGAAGACTTTATACTTTTTAAATGTTAAAGTATGGTATACAGCAAACCACTGGGTATTTCCTCTTTAAAAATTTTGTACTGGTAAATATTGTTCACTATTAATAATCAAATAAATGATGTGGAAAGGCCTACAAATTCTAAGGGTTTGAAGATGGAGGGAAGTTGCCAGGAATCGACAGGAGTGGCGACTTCTTTGTGAGCAGACTAAGATCTACAACGGATTGTCGACCCACTTATGATTATGAGGAATAATCAAATAAATTATAGATTTGACATTTGTAAAAAAATCTTCGGGAATTATTAAAATCACTTTTTTTCAATGAAACATTGGGTTGGAAAATCAACATTGCATAATTGTTTTTAAACATAATATCAAAACAAAATATACTATAATACTTAGTTTTTGCATGCTCTAAATATAATGACAGTCTGCATCATCAGCGAAATTTGGTCTATTCCCCCTGTGTAGCAAGTTTTAATTATGTAGTTGAGTTAGAAGCTGGATTTGTGACATTTTTTAGGTACTGGATCTTTCAGCTTGAGGTCGGACATTATCATGTATTAGCACAAAATTATAATAGCCAACAAAGCCAACATAAGGTCAAACGTGTTGTTAACACGTGTGTAACAATACCGCCCAACTCGTTTTGGCTAATTTTACAGGAAAGGGAAAAAACTGACAGCTCTTATGCGGCTAATTGACTTGCGCACTGTCACTATTTTTGAATTCTGAGCTCTGACTGTTGGAATAACGCAAAAATTGTAATGCAGTTTGACGCGGTAAAAGTAACTATCCAATGGTATTCAAAATCAATATCCGCCAAATATCGACTTGGGCGGTATTTTTAGATAAGCGACGGTATGTACCAATCAGTATTCATTCTTAAACTTTCCCTAATGAGCTTTATGTGACTCTCCCAACTAAAATCTCTTGATCTTATATACAGGACTACGTTCTTCAATATTCTGGTTTTGTCTGTAAAGAGAACGTTTTTAACGTTCATTCCAACTCCTATGTACTCCTGCGAATTCAGAACGTGATCATTTTGTGACGAGATTTTACTGATATATTACCTTGTCTTACATTATACAACAATTTATTTATAAGATGCGGTGATGTAAGTGCGCGATTTCGTAGAGACTAAACTCTCGAAAAATTGGGCTAAAAGGCAATGGAAATTTCATTATTAATTGTAGCTTGAAAGTAAAAAATTATTCAAATAGAGTGAATAATATCGTGTGTATTAAATAAAAACTAAAATAGATGATGGAACAGATGCAACAATAAAAACTCCAAATTATTGTCTAACTGACAAATTTACGACATCTAATGGTCACTGGCACAAATTTTACAAGTTTTGGTACTGTTATATATACAAAATGTTTTTTATATAAATTAGAGTCTCTCAAAAAATTAATTAAAGCGTTCATTAAACCAGGTGAATTAAGGATATCACTAAGGGTACCACTAATATGCTGTTGTCTGACGGAACTGAAAGGAAGTACTGTATTCAAGTAGGACATGCTGAATGGAAAGGCTTGTTGTATTGATTGACATTATTAATTAGAATAAAAAATATAGATATTATTTGTAAACAAATAACAAAGAAAAATATATTTGACAAGTAATAATGCCTTACTTCTCAATAATTGATCAAAACAGTACGAAAAACATGGCGGCTGCGCATGCGCTCTTCACATGATGAAAAGGCCTATTTTATAAAAATTTTATGTTGTATGTTTTTCCAACAATGATTCTGTCAAAATTTGACCAAATCCAGTCAATCGACTATATTGATTTTTATCATTATAACCTATTCTCTTAAAACGACAATATCTAAAAATCCCTTTATGTGTAATAAGTTACAAAGAACGTAAAACACTCCAGTGAACAAATAGGACCTGTGAGGGAAAACGGAATCTTCCGAACTCGATACAACGAGCTTTATCAGCTTTATAAGGAAGCACCACTTCAGACTTCAGAGCAGTGAATTCTAGAATGCAGGGAAAGAGACCGGTTGGAAAGCCAAGAAAGCACTGGAAAGACACAGTAAACAGCGACTCATAAGCACTTTTAGGAGTCTGTGTATGTGGAGAATATCAGCCACAGACAAGCAAGGGTGGAGGCAAAAACTAAAGGAGACCAATGCTCAATTTGGACTGTAATGACGTAGAAGAACAAGAAGAACGTTTTTATTATTATTTTGGAATTTTGCTTTTTATGAAATACAATAAATCATCGGTTCTTGACAGTAATTTTGGTTTGTGAACGTCATACAAAAGTTTGTGATATTGACAAAAATTATACTTGGCAACTCTAAAAATAATACCAACAATGTCGCTCATTTGCACTCCACAAAATAAAGGTGAATTGATATATTGTTTTTTCAGTGTAAATTATTGTGTTTTGAGTACCAAATTTTTCCTATAAATTTTGTTTTATTTAAAATTTAATGTATATAGGTCAAAATAATTCTAAAATAATATTTTTAAGGAATTTCTAACCAGTTGTTTGTATTTTAACGACGTAAAAGTGTAATTTATAACGTTGAATGAACTTTAAAGAGAATAATGCACACAATACTTTTGTTTTGTGAATGTATATTTTTGTGTTTTTTTTTTTCAGTGTATACCTATTTTGCTATTTAAGAAACTTTTTCTAAAGTTGTTGCGCATTTATTATGATAGTAAAGAATAATTCTGAGTTTATTCTCACCATCCACACATACTATATATAAAAGTATTTTATTGAAACTTTTATTGTATTCTTAAGTATAAGCGATGAATTTTTTAACAGAGACCATAGATCACCCACTAATTACTGTTATGTACTGCCAGTGTCTCTTAAAGCTTAAAAATATGTACCATAATATCTTTTTTTTACTTGTTTTTAGAATAATTTTTAGTTGTCTCGAAAATGTTTTCAAAGCAGCACCAATTATAAAGTTACTTTAACTGAAAACTGATTTTAGCAATAAATACTAGTAATAATTAATCAGGGTATAAAGGAACGCTTAGAAAGTTGGATATTTTAGAATTATCTAATAAAGGAAACATCCCGAAAGTCTTCGATTTAAAAAGAATTTATGATTTTTGTTTCTTTTTGCAAGTAGAATTTAATGTGTATTCAGATTTATCATTATTCAGACACTGCATCTGCCAGGGAGTGTTAAGTTTGTCTTAGCTGTGCCAAATAGCAGCAGCCATCTTTTGTGAATATCCCAGTATTGTCTAATTTTTCATTATCTTGTTTATTGGTTCTAGTACCCTTGTTGAGCCTAGAAAATTCTTAGTGTATTTATCCATTCGATTCAATTGCTTGCATCTTATACACCGATATTTTTTGCTTCTTTGTCCACACTAGGCCTCCATATCACTTTGTATAGTTCGCTTGGGTTTTACCATGGTAGCGCCTTGCATTGTAGCTTTCATTTGCTGTGACCTACAGCAGGCCTCAACTTTTATTAGGGTAATTCTATCTTTAATTTATTTCTGAGTCTGTGGTGTCTGATATTGCAGATGCGCCACTGACTGAATGTCGGTCGAAACATTGTGGTATCTCGTTATAATTGGCATTTGTTGTAGGATCGTATGTTGAAGAAATCATGTTTCTAGAAACTTTTGAATTTTTTTTTTGGAAATGTTTGAATTAGTAATTAAAAACCTTCCAAATTATTAATTTTATATACCAAATTTACGATGCATCAGAGCTGCACCTACTCCATTTTTCAGAAAATATTTTGCATACAATAATTTTCTCCTGTCATTAGCTTTGTGGTGAAGCATTAGTCGCAAAAGTATCATTTGTCAAAATTCGTTTAAGGTATAACCAATAAGTTTTATTATTCTCGGATTTTTGTGGCCCGACCTTGTTCTTTCGCATGTTTCTTTCAGCACGTTTATAAAATTATTATTCCATGTTTACTTTTGGGAGATAATTTATGTTGTGTTAAAAATTACATTGATATTACTTAAAGAAAGAAAATATTAACGGATATTTGTTTAATTTGCAAGAAGAATTTTGGGTGTAGCGATACAAAATTACAATGAACACCCTGTAGTTAATTAACAATGTTAAAGAAGCAATCCCATATTTGAAGAAATATATAAGATACCAAGTATATTCAATTTCTTAAAAAAAAACTTAATTTTTTTCATAATTGTAATAGATTTATACGCATTTTATAAGCACTAAATCATCTTGAACTGTCAGCTGTCATATTGGCGCCAAATTCAAATATTACGGGAATTTTATCATTACTTAAAGTAAAACACTAAAGACATTGTTTTATATCACAGAAATATCCAGTAAATCGCCATCCGATCACAATAACTTAATTACATTTGAAGCAGTATTGTTTTTTATCGAATTTAGTTCCAGCTATCAATTTGTCTGCAAAACAATTTATTCTCTTTGTTTGTTTTAAACCATCTGGTGTCTTTAGAGCTGTCATCATCATCATCTTTGGCTCGACAATCCTCTGTGGATCTTGGCCTGCTCTAAGATTCGTCGCCATTCTGTTCGGTTTCTGGCAACATGTTGCCATCTTCTGATTTTTAATATCCGCAAGTCGGTTTCAACTTCATCTAACCACCTAATTCGCGGTCGGCCTTTGCTTCTTCTTCCTACAGGTGTTCCTGTGGTTAGCTTTTTAGCAATCGTATTTTCTGGCATTCGTATTATGTGTCCAGCCCATCTAAGTCGCTGTGTTTTAATGAACGTTATGACATCTGGCTCATCAAAGAGCTGATACAATTCAAAATTATATCTTCTGCGCCTCTGCCCTTGGTCGTTTATAGCTCCAAATATTTTGCGGAGTATTTTACGCTCAAATATTCCCGAAAGTCTTTCATCTTTCTGCGTTAGAGTCCATGTTTCTGCTCCATATGTGAGGACCGGCCTCAGCAATGTTTTGTATATAATAATTTTAGTTCTTCTTTGAATGTTTCTTGAGTGGAAATGCTTTTGGAGTCCATAGTATGCCTTATTTGTAAGATTTATTCGTCTTTTGATTTCTTCGCGTGTTTTATTGGTAGCAGTCAATAGCGACCCAAGGTATGTGAAATTGTCAACACGTCCAAAGGTATGACTTCCAAAGACTGTTTCTCGTTCCTCATTTGCTATCGGATCCTTTGTAACCAACATGTACTTGGTTTTGTCTTCGTTGATGACTAGACCGACCTGTTTCGCCGCTGTTTCCAATTCTAGGAGATATTGCTTAACATCTCGCTTGCTACGCCCTATTATGTCAATGTCATCAGCATATGCTAAGACTTGTATCGATCTATTGTAAATAGTACCGCCGTCCCTAATTCGTGTATCTCGGACTGCCTTTTCTAAGGCAATATTAAATAGGAGGCAAGCCAGAGCATCCCCTTGTCCGAGTCCATCCTTTATCTCAAAGGATCTAGAAATCTCTCCCTGTATTCTAACAGTGGCTTCTAGTTTCGAGCTATCCACTAATATTTTATCCCCTCACTCGTGACTATCTTTACCAGTTGTTCTTGTTTTAATAAAAAATTAATAAAAGTACCTCAGGTTTCAAGAAAAATTCATCTATTCAGTATTCTGATGTGGCCATGATTATATGTTATATAGATACGGTTATGATTAATAACATTTAATAGTATTAACTTTTAACTATCTATAGTATTTAAGTAAATACCTTCCCCATTGGTTTATTTTCCAAACTATTGCGTTTATGATCCATCAGAATAGATATAAAATTGTTCAGTTCATGTTAGTTTCATAATTTTTTGAAAAGGTTTGGTGTAATTAATTTTTTTTTTCGTTAGTTCTATACATAAAATCATACATTTTGACAAATATGTGATTGCTGATAGCTATATTTTAGAATAATATTAACAGTGATTTTAAAATAGATTTAAAAGTTAAATAATACAAAGTTTAAACTAACATTTTATATCTTCTTGATCTCCTATATACTCACAAAATAGTTGGAGAAGTAAAAATTATTTAAATAATGAGAATTTGTTTGAATTTTTACACTATATAACCTAATTATCAGATAAGGTTCCAACTATCGAAAGTTTTTTTTATTCGGTGTACTCTACTCCACAGATTGTGTGTATAGTCCTGTGGTGACATTGACAGCTGTTAATGATGTAAGTTTTAATACTTTACCATTTCTCTATAAACAAACACTCTAATAACCAATGAGTATTTAAATACCCATATAAAAACATTCTAGAGATTTCCATCAAACGGTCAAAGTTTATCGGGTATTCGATACCTGCTTGGCAGGTGACGGCTCATAGTTCCATCTAGTTGTGAGTATTCTAAATACTAGACTGTCGTTAGTGTGACGGTTGTACAGTTTTACGTTACAATATTTTATTAAAAACTATTTCACCGTCGTTTATTTGGTCATCTTCAAAGGAACATTCTAAATATTCCCCTTTTTGTACTTCTAAGTTTTAGAGAACTGGAAGCTGTCGAAATGATAGTATATCGGAAATTAAAGTCATGTTCAATTTCTTCTTCCTTTTCTTCCTTCTTGTATGTAGGCTTTAAAGCCTGTTTCTTCTTCAATATTAGCCTCCTAAATTGTTTAAATTATCGCACCATCTTTTTCTTGGTCTGCCAATACTTCTTCGTCCATTTGGTGACTTATCTCATGCTATTCGTACTATACTATCCTCTGCCATTCTACTGTGTTCGTTCCACTCTTCTTTTCGTTTTGTCACCCATCGATTTATGTCTTCTATATTGCATGCTCTTCTTATGTTTTCACTTCTCTCCCTATCCAACAGACTTTTCCCTGATATTCGTCGAAGTGTTTTTATCTCTGTTGTTTCTAGTACTCGTCTCGTTTTAGATGTGTCAGGGATCTTGTCTCCGCCGTGTATGTTAATATAGGTCTAATTGCTGCTTTATAGATTCTTGTTTTTGTGTCTTGTCTTAGGTGTTTGTTCTTTCAGATTGTGTCATTAAGAGATCTCGCCGCTTTACTCGTTTTTAAGCTTTGTTGTCGTACTTCTTCTTCAAGATCTTCGTAACTAGTTATATCTATCCCCCAGATACTTAAACTTTGCTTCCTGCATTATTATTTTCCCATCAATTTCGATTTTACCTCGTAGAGGGTATTTAGATGGTGTCATATATTTGGTTTTTTCTGCTGATATTATCATATTGTATTTCATCGCTATTGTATTGAAGATGTGTGTTAATCTTTGGAGCTCGTCTTCTGTCTCGGCGATTAATGCGGCGTCGTCTTCATAACATAATATTTGGATTTCTGTGTTCCCCATTCTGTAACCATGACCTTTATGTACTGCTTGTATAATTTCGTCCATTATTATATTAAAAAGAAGTGGGCTTAACGAGTCACCCTGTCTGACTCCGCTTTGTACTGGTATACACTGTGTTATTTTTTCATTTATCTTTGCCTGTATTCGATTATGGAAGTAGATGTTTTCGATGGTTTGTATAATATTGATTGGTACTTTTTTTATACAGTAGGTGTAAGACGTGTTCGACTTGGATGCGATTGAAAGTCTTTTTCAGGTCTATAAAACATAGATATGCTGGTTTCTAAGTTTTGTTATCTCTAGGGTTATACTTTCTCCTCCGTGTTTTAGAGGCTCGTTGGTTATTCCGCCTGGTCCTGGTGACTTCCTATTTTTGAGTGAATTTATGGCTATCTTTACTTCCTGAAAACTGATTTCTATTTCGTGTCTCAGGTACGTTATTGTGTTGATTATTATTTTCCTTTCCTTTAAACAGTTCTGTCAGGAAAATTCCCATTCGTTTGCTGGTATGTTATTGTATTTTTTCAATTTTGCCATTTCTTTCGTATGTTCAATTTATTAACACTATTTATTTCCTACTGTACAATTGTTTTATTACATTCTACAATATGCTGCCTAAAAGTAAACTTAAAGCTAAAAGCATGAGCTTTTCATGAAACGCTTGCGTTACAAAAGCATTCATTTGTTCCAATTCTGCTTCGTTCCCTTTGACACTTTCTTTACTCTCTTGATCTTTGCTGAACAATATATATGGTCAAACCCTATTTAACATTGTTTTATTTAATGCTGCTTCAGTCTTGTTTTATTACAAGAATTGTATTATAATTAACAAAGGAATACGTTTTTGTAATTTATAGCTATCATGGACATCAGTTTGATCCTCATATGTTCTTGACATCAAAAACTCTTTAAAACCTCTTTGAGGTATGCCTTTTAATGAGTATTTAATTATTTCCGCGCAATTTATAATATCTAAGAACAGTCTGGACTTTTAGAATTATAGATAGCTAAATCGTAAAATGAATGTAGTTCCACATCATATAGAAACTTTTCTGAAATAAGTGTAGTGTTCTAATTAAAAAGTTAATGATATAGATTACTTCCCTGACTATTTTGAATACTGTAGTTATAGTAAAATTTTCTATTCCAAATAAAAAGTTCTTACCCAAAATTTAGAGTAGAAATAACTTTTGCAACTAATTTTTAATATATGGGTTAACGTTTTTGTAATGATAATGAATTTTACTAAATACTCAAAGATTTATAGTATTATAAATAAGACAAATTTAAAGAAAACATTGACAGTTTTCAGTTTTCCGCTGTAGCTTTATAAAAATGAATAAATCAAAATGACTACATAATGTTTTAAGGACAATAATGTAAATTTTTATCGTGCATTTTCTTTTTCTTTTTAAGTTTTTTAATAATTTATTTTTTGATTACTGTAAATATCTGTAATTATGCTTTACGTTCAAAAAAAATATGGTTATGTTGAATAAACTGTATAATCCACATTAGTCTTTATTTTTTTAAACCTTTTCAGCTGTCCAAGTGGACACCCAACCCATTATTGACAGTATCTTCGGTTACTTTATAGTATATAGTAGTAAGGGGAAGACCCTCGATATCTCTCACGATACTTGAATCATTTATACGGCGGGTCAATTTTATCATCCCCAAGTCAGGACCGCCGGCCTCCGTTTTTTGTTTGCAGGTCATTTCGTCATACTTATATCATAGGCGATACCTTCAATTATCCACTAACCCGAGTATATGAAGCGCCTTCTCATATTCAGGTTAGATGCCGACTTCGATTTCAGTAATTTTTGCTGCTGCTGGCATCATTGGGACTACTTATTTTCCCACCATATGCACCATTACTGAATTTTGGTTAAAAATATTGACTCACAATTTTAATCGCCACAGTTCTGAAGAAGGACGAGGAAGACTGATTAAACCACTCACCCATGAGATTACTAAACCATGATGTTATTCTTCGGCCCCTTTTCCACGTTATTCGTTCATCAGTCGTTAATTTTGCGGTTATTTGTGGTTAGTATTAGATTTAGGAATAGTTATAACACATATCTTTCATTCATCAGGGTAGAAATGATTCATCATACAATAGTCATATATTCTTCTTCTACGGCATTACAGCCCACATTGAGCCTTGGCCTCTTTTATTTTTTGCCTCCACTCTTGCTTGTCTGTGGCTGATCTTCTCCATACACGGACTCCTAAAAGGGCTCGTGCGTGGCTGTTTACTGTGTCTTCCCAGCGCTTTCTTGGCTTTCCAACCGGTCTCTTTCCCTGCATTCTAACATTCAGTGCTCTTTTTGGTAGCCTATCCTCTCCCTTTCTTATCAAATGTCCTGCCCATTGCAATCGTATTCTAATGAAGTCTGACAGTGGTGCTTCCTTATAAAGTTGATAAAGCTCGTTGTTGTATTGACCTCTGAAGATTCCGTTTTCCCTCATAGGTCCTCAGTACTTTTCTTTCGAATGTGTCGAGTTTGTTTTTGGATGTTTCTTTCAGGACCCATGCTTCACTCTCATAGCATGCTATTCATCGAATTAAGATTTTATAGATTCTCATCTTTGTATTTCGGTGGACATTTTTAGACCGAATTATATGGGAGAGGGCAAATAAGCTCTGTTTGTCTGCGTTATTCTCTTCCGTATTTCTCCATCTTCTGATCCGTCGACATATATTTCTACTCCCAGGTATGTAAACTTTCCAACCATTTTAATGCCATCTTCATGTATAATGTTTTGTGGGACTATATTTTTTCTTCTCGTCTGTATCAATATTTTTGTTTTTTCTCTGTTAATTTCCAGACCTAGCCTTTTTGTTTGCGTTTTTAACTCTGCATATGTTTCCTGTGCTCCTGTTGATGTTCTAGTCATAATATTAATATCATCGGCATAAGCGGCCAGTTTCCTCATCCAAATTAAATTTGCCTAACTGCATACTCCAGTGCCAGGTTAAACAAAGTTGGGGCCAGCCCATCTCACTGCGAAATTTTGAAAAAGTCTGTCCGGTGGTTTTGTATTCGTACACATGCCTGAGTTTCATCCATTGTGGCTTTAATGAGTCTAATTAGCTTGTGTGGTATTGCCAATATATTGTAGAGTTTGTTACTTTTGACTGAGTCATATGCTTGTTTGAAGTAATAGTCATATATGCTCCTTATGAATAACAGGATCTAGTTGCCTAAGGATTGTACGGTTGATGGAATCTTTTCCTGGAGCTGTGTTTTTTCCTTTATATAAAGCTTCGTCATATTCATCTTCCGTAATGAACTGAAAGGCATTTGGATTACAATTATTGTTATAAAAATTTCCAAACTATTTATCCATTTCATCTAAGGTATATCTATCAAAATTATTGTCCTCGCTAAATTTGTAGGTTTCTTGTAAGGTACTTTGCAAAATCATTCTCTTGCATCTTTTCTTCATCCGTATTATATGACTGACTATCATATACTCAGAAATTTGTTGTCTAAATGATTTATATTTGTAGTTTTTTATGCCATCCCAGTATGTTTTACCCTTCATGGAGTTTATATTCTTACATGCTGATGTTTTGTTTCTTCATAAACTACTGAATTCAAAAATTAATTGCAATGATCTACTGTCTCTAATTGACTTTAATGTTCCCTCTAGAGTTACTAGAACATCTCATAATTTTGCAATTAAATTTCATCGCTCTAACTTTGGTAGGCATTCTCCACTGAGTAGAATCATTCTAAATGGAAATAGAATAGACCTTGATTTGTTGCTGTGCGCTTCAGAAAATGTCTGTAGAATGTGTTTAAAAAAAAAATTTTGTAATTTTATGTGATTTATATTTGCTATGTGCTTTATATAATTTTAATATGTTTTTTTTTCTATATAGCTGCATCGCCAATACTTTTCATACAAATTTACTATAACTTTATAATTATTGTATCACTAGATAATTGTTGTAATACTTTGTGTATATATTAAATTGGGCGGTATCCCGTTAATAAATAAATAAATGCTAGGATCATTTATGTTGTTTACTAAATGAAAAACGGGATGTGGCACTCCGGGAGTGACGGAAGCACAGCTTTTTTATCATCTACGCATGGAGCGATGGTTTTTAATTCAATTTAATTTATTAAGAAACACGCATGGGACTGCGTTTACTACTCCACGGAGTGTGGGGTCGCACAATTTGGCGTTTCAGTCGCTTTTATTTTTTTCATACCTCTACATGAGCCACCAACTGATCAATGCATTCCATCCATAGCCCGTGATAAGAAAGCTATGCTTCCAAAAATTATCTGAAAGTTTTGAAATGCAAAAATGTATAAAACAAAGAGATAGTGAAGTCCATTATTATTTATAACAATAATGGACAGAATCAATACAAGGACAAAATAAAAAATGGATGAATAGAATAAACAAAATTGGACAGAAAAGAGGTAAGACAATTGAAGAAATGAGTACAGGCCAGAGAAACTGAATACAGAGAGATATAGGGATAAACAATCCAATGCTTCGGCATTTTGTCCCCAAAAATAAATACTTCAATATTTTGAATATTCTACTTGAGAATTCAGAGAACACAATAATTTATACCATGTTATATTTTATTTACATTCCCCTATAGCAAATGAAGTCAATAACCAATACCAATATTGCTCTGAAGATATTTTCTTTTGACATATTACTGCAATTTACTATTTTTGTTGGGAATACACCACAATTTTACTTTAAAACAAGTGTATTTGACATTTCAATTTCTGAAATGGAAATCAAAATGTCAAATAAACTTATTTTAAAGTAAAATTGTGGCTTATTCCCAACAAAAATAGTACATTGATCTAATAACAATATTTATAAATATTTTTCATTATCTTTTCATGCGGTATTATTGAAAATCTTTAATATCAGCTTTTGGGAGTTAAGAAAAATAAGTTGAGATAAGTTTAAAATTTTATTGGTACATAATTTTGTAAAAAAAAATAGCAATAAATGAATACATTTCTAAATAAATAAATTCAACAAGATTATTACTAAAAATTTAATTTAAGTAGGTTTTGAGACTATTTCATTTTCTTGCGAATGGTATCTTGAGCTTCCTTGATTCGATTTTGAAAATTGGCACTTACATCTCTCATAAGAGCTCTAAACTGTTCGGGGTTTAGTTTTTCATGGAGTCGTTGCTCTTCTATGAAGTTTTTGCCAGAAAACATTACTCTTACTACTAACTGTGCAGCTCTACGCATAGGGTATGATTCACTAAGTTTTTGAACCAAGTGTTCATTGTTAGCTAATAATCTGATTATGAAACGAAACACCATTTTATGACTTTTGTGTTTCAAATGGGTACATATAACGGTATTTCTGTAATAGTTCTTGTTTAAGTCTTAGTTGAGTTTTAAGTGCTTCAAGGTGATTTAACTGTTGGTCTTTACTGTAATCAATACCTGGAAGCATCCGTATCTTAAAAAAAAAACAAAGTCAATTTAAAGTGTAAACATTCAATTATTTTTTCTTACCTCAGCTCTGGCTTGATCTAGTCTTTTTTGTAGCTCTAAAACTTTTTGAGAGCAATCTTGTGAATCCCTTGTCTTTGCCGTATTATCGTGATGATTGTCTTTCTCAACACTACAAAAATTTTATCACATTTTAAATTGTCAAAAAATTGATTTATATAATAATCTAACCTTACCTTTGATAATGCAAGTTATTGATATTTATATTGTCAAATACATGTTTACATAATAAGTTAACCTTACCTTTTAATAATATCGTATATTATCGGTAAAATGTCTATATTAAGATCCTCTACACTTAATATCTTATTATTGTTTTCAATATTTTGCTCTTCTGTATCCATCTTTTAGCATTTTAGTATAAAATTTTATGTTTTGTAAGTTTTATATGTGATTTTAACCTATAAACAAATGTCAAAGTCAAATATTGTTCTTTCAGCTCAGGGCGACATCTATTCATCATCTGTTCCACCATGTTAACCATAGATTATAAAAATTCAAGAAGTAGAGATTGTAGAGAAATAATGTACAGAATGCAGATTCAAATCAAAATTGAAATTTTTGTTTTTTTACTTGTGTGGTATTCTGGTATAATACTCATTAAGAGATTGTTTGGGATATTTTTCACATTTGGTCCCAGTGAAGATAGCCTCAAATGAGAAATAGAAAATAGAACTTTGCGTTGGCAATGTTGCCATGTGCTTGTAATGTTACCATTACAATGTTATATCAAAGAATATAGACGCTTATTCGTCTATATTCTTTGGTTATATGCTTCAAATACAAAGAGAACGCTTTTAAAACGTACATTTTTATTATATTATTTTATGGATTCTGCAATTTTATAACTTATATAAAACATTGATGAATTAATATTTATTTCTTTTGATTTGATACTAATTGCATTTGATAGTTTAGCGGATAGATTTGGCAATAGATAGAGTCAGAACCCACAAACCACCAGTGGCACCAGTTGCCAGATTGCGACAGATGACTTTTAAACTTTATTATTATTTATGTTGGGATGGAGTATTCTGTGTTTATACCAGAGATCTAACATTTTACTATTTACTTTTAAAAACTGTTTTAAAACTTTTTATTTTTTCTTTTTTTGGAAATTCTAAATTATTACTTTATTTTATTTATTTACTATTATTAAATTTCAACACTGCCAAACACCAATATTTCGGCCAAACTCTGAATATTTATCACATTTAACTTCTATAATATTTTAATGATTTCGACTGTTTGAATGAATGTTTTTTCATAATTTGGACAAAATAGTCCCTGCAAGCTAAATTTTATACGTGTTTTGTGGTTTAAACATAGTATATACTGCTTAAAACAGAAATACATAATATATTTTTTAGCTTGATAGTTTATAATGTCGTGTTCTCTATATGTGCTTCGAGAAGTCGAGATGTCAAGTCAAAGAATGTTGACAATAGGTCGTCATGTCATTTACTTTGACACTTATTTGTCAAATCAAAATTTTAGTAAATATTTTGAAATATGTTATTTTAAATTAACAAAACTCAGTACCAGTACATTATTATCTTACTGTAAAAATGGGAGCTTTATTAACAACCAGACAACACGATGGTGTAGAAGAAATTGATATTTCTTCCAATCATGCCTACAAGTATCCACCCAGATCTGGTATGTTAACATTAGTATTTACCAATTCAATAAACTGATTAGGTATATTTTACAGGTAATTATTTCGGTAGTCATTTTATTATGGGAGGAGAAAGATTCGATACGCCACAACCTGAATCTTATCTTTTTGGAGAAAATTCTGATCTCAACTTTTTAGGAAGTAGACCAACTCCAGTAAGTATTACTCTGTTTTTTAATTTAATTTTCAGGGTCACCGGTAATTAGTTTGTTTAGCATATCACATGTAAATATTTTTTAGTTTCCATATCCTCCTCCTCAACCAAATGAACCTACAAAGACTTTAAAATGTCTTGTTAACATTAGAAAAGAGTCTCTAAGATTTGTTCGGACCAGTAATGATTATAGTAAATTAAATATTGATAAATGTGAATATAGAGATGTTGAATTGGGTACAAACACATCATTTAACATTGAATTTACTTTTGACTGTGATGTCAGATGTGCAATAACAGTATATTATTTCTGTACTGAAGATTTTACCCCAAATGGTGTGGCGTAAGTATAAATCGCCCAACATTGGTTATTGTTACTTCATTAATTTTTTTAGTTACATTCCAAAAGATCCTTCAATAACATCAGAGACTTTTCATTATAGCAGAGGTTCTAATCAACAATTTTGTCAACCAGCTCATGTATTTAATCCAGCTAAATATAACGAAGATGAACTGCTGTTTGATGTAGACAGAGAGATAATTCCAATTGCTATTCACTGTGTTACTGAAGAAGGGCCAGGTAAAAATTATAAATCTATGTATTAGATAAAAATGTAAAAAAATAAAACATAGTGTAATAGGTTACTGATTTAGAATTAGAGCTCTTGAGTTTGAATTCCTTGTTGACTGGAATATTGAGTTTGTGATATGAGATTGAACAATTATCTTAAAGTACATATTGGTTGGTATTAGATCATATAATGAATAGTAGGATAGGGAAAATCACTGATTGCAGTGACAGAACACACATGCCAACCCAATTTTATTTGGTATTTATTACCCAACCCAATATTTATTGTTTAGTTTTGTTGTTTTTTTTTAATGTCATTGTTTCAGCAGAAATGAGACAGAGTCATACTACCATTGCTACTGTAGAAAAAATCACTGATGGAACATATCTGCTGAAGGCTTTGAAGCAAAAACTATTTGTTGATGGTTTATGCTATTTGCTGCAGGAAATTTATGGAATTGAAAATAAAAATAATGAAAAAGTGAGTCAAAATCCTAAATTGCTTTTAGTATTAAAATTTATAACATTTATAGAGTATAATCATTATAGTGTATAATCATTAGATATAAATGATATTTAGTCAATATAAACCTGTACAACTGCTGACATACACCAAGAAAAACTGTTTTTGCTGATATGAAGAAAAACTTGACAATTTTAGGATATTTGGATGATGATTAATAAAACCTATTGACTTCAAATTCAATAGGGTTCTTTCTTATAGATTCTGGAAAGTTTTCTTCAGTGTTCTTGTAAAAACACACAAACAATGACACTAATTTATTAAGGACTTTTTGGGTTGTTAGATGTAATATATAGAATAAAATAGAAAAGCAGATAATAAGGAAATGGGGCAAGTCATTATGTCCTATATATTTTGATATATAAATCATAATATGTCATTTGTGCTAATGGTACTACAGAAGGCTAATTATATTTATAACAGTTACAAAAGCATAACCTAAATTTGTTGCAAAATTAGTTGAAATCAATGAAGTAAAAGTTATAGCTTTTAAAATTTCATTATTTGCAAGAAGACATTATTTTATTTATGGTTCCACAACCATGTTATGATGAACTTTCGTAGTGCAGATTTCAAAAGGATCTATTTCAGTGGTAATGTTAGTGAAAGACTGAGGAGCGTTTATCTATCCAAAGAGCAGATAACAGAACATTTAAGAGTAACAAACACATTGTGGACACGCCAGTGGATGAATGCAAACTAAATGATTCCTTTGAATCATTCCATAAGTTTTTGTATGATTCTACAAGACATCATTATCATTATAACTATATAATAATTTTAGGCTGGAGCTGATGATGAAACTGAAGACAATGGTTCAGAATGTGTCATATGTATGTGCGATGTCCGAGATACTTTGATCCTTCCTTGCCGCCACCTCTGTTTGTGTAATTCTTGTGCTGATTCCTTGAGATATCAGGCAAATAATTGCCCCATATGCAGAGCACCCTTCAGAGCTTTGCTGCAGATAAGAGCGTTGCAGAAATGTTCTAATTCGAACCTAGCTGCTATTAGCCCACCAGACGTAAGTAGTTAATAAATTAATTTTCATCATTATTACTAGATTTTGATGTTTTAGTGAAAATATTTAAGTGGCTTTCAAAGAAATGTATGGCGAATGTTATTGTAGGTATTAGATTTGTTTTTGTTTGATTTGTTTCAAATGCACTGCTAGCATACTAACCGAAAAATTGTTGTGAGTCTTCTATATAAGAATGGAGATGTTTCTCATCTCGTCTATTGCAGGTCTTATGGACCATATAAGAGAAAAAATTTGATACATTTACAATAGGTTATCAAATAACCGAGATATTAATATTTCTGTTGGTATATTATTTGAAACTGGTCAAAAAATCATAAGAAAAAGAGGTTTTAAAATTTAATACATTTATCTCTTTCCCTGTTAATATTTTACTTCGCACAATATTATGTAATTAGAAAAACACAGCCAAAATTTACAACTGGCTTTGCTACGCGGTGATCTAAGGTATTGCTAGCTTTTGTTGATGATGCTAGGTAATAGAATTGCACAATAACGAAGGATATAAAGTTTTCAACCTCTTTAAAAACTGGACCAAGGAAGTTGTGTTAAGGTCGATGAAGAAAAAATCAAGTATATGCTGGTTACGAAACACTCATAAAACATACTAAAATCTCAAGAACAGGCACTATTTGGAGACGCAAACACAGTACACTATATCTTGGAAAATGTTATAAGATAGGTTGAATAATGAAAGACCCCTCAATAAATCATTTGCTATACCAAACTGACAAGAGTGGAGGAAATTAGTAATTTTGACTATTGAATGGCTTGTACACTAATCATATAGAAAATTATTTTTTATATTTACAATTTATTAACTCTAGGGCAGTTGCGACAATATCCCTCCCGGTTATGAAGCTGTGTCCCTTATAGAGGCGTTGAACGGTCCTTGCGCGCCTCGTCAACCACCCTCAGCTGCTATGCCCGATTTAGTTGAAACACCAGAAAACGAACATGCCATACAAGCCGCCCAAATTTTAAACAGGTAACTTTTTTTTTTCTATTCTAAATATATTCTAAGGTTCGTTTGATAATTATTTTCACGTGTAAGACAATATTCTCGAATTCTTTTTTATATTACGCCTCTTTTTCTGCTTACAGAACCTAATATCATGAAATTAAGATGCTGGTATGTCCACAATAAAATATATTAAAAAAAAAGAAAGCAATATGATGAATTAGGCTTGAAATTTAGAGTTTTAACAATATAAAAGTGGCAGCGGGGTTATTTATAACTATTTTTTGTATTATTTAAATTTTAAATTCTTTTTGATGCCTTGAAATTATATTTTTTTAAAAATACATACATTAGAACCGCTAACCATTACCACATAATAATAAACAATCAGAATGCCCACTCTGCTTGAAAAAATATGAATCAGCCATGTTTTAAACGGAACCAGTGCTGTTCAGTGACATTTTATCTGGTGTGCATAGAAAAATTAACCCGGTTTAATTTATTTACGGCAACTGTAGACATAATATGCACTATTTTATTCATACTTTTAGTTGAAGAATAGATTAAATTATTTCAAATGTACTAAATTATTAATCTCTAAAAATTTAAATTACAGTTCTGTCGTAGCTTGTCACAAATTTCTCAATTCGAATTTATGTTTCCGTTTAAAATATGGCGATCGCCAAACTGACAAACTTCAAAGGCGGCATCTGAGAGTGGGCATTCTGATTGTTATTTATTTTGTGCCATTACCTTAGTGTTGGATGATATAACCATTACCTTGGTATGTATATTTTTATTATTCGCATTTCCTAGGCAATGTGATCGTAGTACACCGACGAAAAAACGAGGAGGCAGTTTAGACTCTCCGCCTAGTCCAGATTACACACGAGAGGTGAGCATGGTAGCTACAAGGAGAATAGAGGAAGAGGATAAAAACAAAGATGGAAAGTTGCCGTTGTTGGAAAAGGAGGTGGATAGGAGAAGAAAGAGAGATGATGTAAGACTGGTTAACGAGAAAGCCGAAAAAGATGTAGTAAGTAACTTTTTTTAATTTAAATTTTTGAATATTTATTATATACTTTCTAATTAAACAAATTGGTCCTTCGAGCCGGAACCATGTACAGTAGTGCAATATTTTGAGAATTTCACTTTAATTTTTAATAATAAAAAACTATAAAACAAAGTAAATTAACTTGTAAATTGAATTAATAAAATGTTTATATCAATACTGTATTTAATGTGGTTCTTAATATCTGCTGCTGGCAAAATTGTAATAGTCGGTCCCCTTTCTCATTGCGATACTTTCTATATTCTCACTATATAGTCTAGAATATACTTTTTATAGTTCGCTACGCTACTGATCTCCATTCTAACGGCGATGTTTTGACATAACCAAATGTTCGAAGAAGCTACCTGTCTAGTCTAAATGATTTCACACTGTTCCAATCATGCTATGCGAACGATAAAGCAGGTGTTCGAAATTACCAAGCAACGGCACTCTGGCGTCACTATGGGGCCTAGAAACTTGTTGCACGAGTCGACGATCCGCTGAGAGACTTTCATGGAATTCCAGAATAACGGGACAAACTTATATAAGGGAAATTAAATTGTAGAGAGTTAGTCTAATAAATATATTTGTAGCGTGATGTAAATAAAATGTTATAAAGTAATCGTGCTTTAAGTGTAAGTGTTAAAAGACTGTAAATAAAACATCACAATAAATTCTTCAATGTGGATGTTTTTCCTTTTAATTTATGTAAGCCTTGTATATAGATTTTTATATTTGACATCCTATTTTATTTCCAGAATGTAGACGAAGATAGCGAAACTGAAAAATTATCTCCACTTTTACAAAAAATCGACAGATCTAACAAGAATAACGGTAATAATTTAGCACTGAATATGGAAGATGTAGTAGATGCGATCGATGATGCTGATACTGACCAAGAAGAGGCTCGTAATACTACTGACAAAACTAAGACCTACGGTAAGGTTTACGTATTATAACAAAACTTTTCTTTTATTTTGCTGTACATGTGGTTTTTAATTTATTTTGGCTATATCAATGAAAACTGACACTTTTTAATGATTTTGGTATAAGATAGTATCAGATTACGCGTTAAAAATGAGTTTTTGTTGAATGTATATTGTGGCAGATTGTTGTTTTGTTCGTATTTACCATCTTGTGTCAAATTTTACCTCGACTATTTAAAAGTCCCTGTTTTCTATTCCAAAATATACGAACTTTATTTGCGGATATACTATCCAGCTCTTCAGTTTCAGCTTATACAGGGTGTTTCAAAAAAATATAACACCGTCTCTAGGTTAGGTAAAAAACTGAAAAATAATTGGGGTTTGCTTGGTAAAAAAAATGTGTAACATCATCCGTTTTCAAAATAAAAGGCGTTGAAGAAAAACAATGTTACACATTTTTTATGATTTTGTCGAAACTACTGTCAACATTGTAATGGAATTTTATACGAATATATTTTAGAAGCTGATACATCCCATGCATTTATTTTTATATCTGACTCTCATAGAGGGCGCTAGTTACAAGATTCGTACCAAGTATTATTCAACGTAACTGTTTTAAGGGTATAACTATTAATTAAATCTCCAAGTGAACTGAAATATCATACAATTCCACACCAAAAAAGACGGTGTTAGCTTTTTTTAAGACACCTTGTATCTTTATTTACAGGTATTTTTTGTTAATCGTTCATGTAGATCCCACGAGCAGCTAAAAAATGATGAACCACTACGACAGAGCTCTGCATGCAGTAGTAATGCATTCTTATAATTGGAGGTTATCTCCTGAGATTGGCTTTCAATGGACCTGATAAGATATATGAGCGGTAGTAGTTACGACACTCCATTGGGCGGTCATTAACTTGTCATATCGAGCTTATCGCAAAAGACCGGAACAGAAAAAACGTATTCAACTACAACTAGGTCTCACCTATATCTATATACTTGGAAAAGTCCACTTTATATGTGAATGGCTCTCGTGAAAAGCTCTCGTTTTCATAATAAGAACATTATTTTTCGAAATTCATAATTTTTGTAATTTACTTACATGTTTATAGGGGAACGAGGCGATGAATCTGATTATTACACCCCAGACGAACCAACGCCGTCTTCAGCGCCCTTGTACGAAGGGACTAACACCAGTTCCGTGGAAAGTACTCCTCAACGCCTACCGGGGACTCCTATGTCGCATGCAAGTATGCGCAGCAGCGGTGACAGTTATACAAGCGGTTCCAGCACGCGCCATCTATTAGCAATAGCCAGTACTGGGCTAATTCAGGATAAACCGGTCAATGTTTAAGGATTTACGCGGTTTTTCGTTTTATTTTTAAGATTATGCTTAGTCTGATTAAGGTTAAGGAAGATTTTAACCTCATCCGTCCCTTTCTTCAATTTATCTGCATGGTTTGTGTATCTATGTTGCTTAAAGCCTCTTTATAATTTTGATAGTAGTAATTTTATTAGTTGTATTGATTGCCAGAAACGACATGCTTCTAAACGAAATGACGTATACTATTTCAAAAAGCGTTTTTAGTTTAAAAACACGCTTGATATGCATTTAAACTTGAATTATTTGATTTGCTGCTATGTTAGCCACTATACTGTATTAATATGTATTTTAAGAATTGTTTTAGTCATTTTGAATATTTTATCGCTCCAATAGTCATGTTACGAGGTCTGTCCCAAAATTAATTGATCCTCATGAGTATAATTCGTATAATAAGTATGATCCGCATGAACCTAAGCAGTAATCGCAATTCGGTTTGGCAACACGCACCCGTCGGTGGTTTAAGTACACCTAAGTGGTTCTGTGATTTATTTTCTGTAGTAGATGTCAGTGCTCTATCTCAAAATATACTGCTCAGTGAATTTTGCGAAGAACTGTTCGATGAATGGGTTGACGCATTACGGAATGCAGAAATAAGTCGCTGCTCTCCCTAAAATGGGTCCGTCTGTTCTCACTGCAATCGTTTTCGAACGCAAACTTAAATTTGTTTGTTGATTACCTTATTTAAAACAACATGGGCGCTCAGGTAGAAGTTTTCCTTACAAAAACATTTATTTCCGGATCATAACCCTCAACCCATAACTTCTCACTGGTAATGATCTTTTTGAACATATTTTTACCATTAGCAAGCATTTCCAAGCTATCTAACGTGATTTCTAAGCGAATCTCTCTCTGCTTAGCCGTGAGCAATAAATTTGGCATACAAGCGAGTCATTTCCAAATGCTACAAAAAATTTTTTCGCAATTCCAAGCGCCTTCCAGTTCCAAAATCCCAATTTCGAATTAAAAACCCTTTCGGAACAAGCTCTTTATACATGTTTTTAAGTATAGTGGTTACTATTCAATAAATTTTATTCGAATACTCATTTGTGATACAGTGAAATTATATATCTTATTATAGAATTATATGTATTTTAGGTTTAAGTGTGGAAAAGGTTTAATTGTAAGGATTATTTAATTTAATTTTCGTGATTATCATAACATTACTTTTCGTAGTGATCTACAATATTTAATGAGAATTGTTTTATATAAACATAGAAATATCATAGAATTTGTTTTTCGGTTTGTCAGGTTTTATTGCTATATAGCAGCTGCACATAAATGCCCAATAAAGTATTTCTTATGGAACGACATTGGTATTCGGCATGTGGGGGAATCACAATCATCGATATATCTTGATGAATTTAATTCAATAAGTCACCTGAAGCTAAAACGAGAGCCACATAACATTTTTGGAGAAGATGGAATTGGATTTGTTGACTAAAATTTGTTGGAATACTATGTTTGTTTGAACAAAATAAACAAGTAAAAATAAAATAAATAAGTTTTCTCTGTCCTCTGGCTAAATGACAGTAGGCCATGCCAAAAAAAGTTTGATCCTATAAAATTCCACTGTCCTAATTAAATCCTGGTCTGTTTTGTACGATAAAAACATAAATATGTAATAAAAGATCACTATTACTATGTCAATAAACTTGAGAAATACTTACCTTTCAAGCCAGAAAAGTTAACAAAAATTACAAATGATTAGAAAAATCACAAACGCACTTGGAGAAGGCAAAAAGGATGGTTTAATACATTGCATGCTCTGACGTTACTTAAGTGTATTGAAGCCTCAGACTTTAAACGCCGAAACGTAGATGGATGTTAGTATGTAGCTGGAACTACAAACTAAAGGAAACTTCCAAGAACACCAATCAGTTTTTGTGGCGAGATTGGTTGTCGATAAGAGTTCCAGCAAGATATGAAAGTGAAAAAAATCATAAAACAAACAGAAAATTATTTGGACGCCATTTTGTTTTTATTCAGTACGTACAAGGAAACGAATTTCGAATGCCCTATGTCCGAACTTCTCGATCGACGATGTGAAATAATTCGAAGTCGTAGAGTAAATGATTTATTGGTAGCTTCAAAATAAATACACTTATGATATAAATGATTTAACTTACTTTATTGAGGCTAATATTCTATAATAGGCTAATTGATAGGCTAATAAATAAAACCAGAAATCATCAAAAAGGCCATTGTCTTGTACATAGTAACTTGTACCTTTGTACATAGATGCTTACACAAATATAAATCGAGCTATGAAATTATTGCAACAGAATTTACCAATTAATCGAATTCTACCGGAAGGTAACAACCTCGTAACTAAAGTATAGATATTTAGAACCATTAAAATAAGTAAAAAATTACATATATATATATATATATATATATATATATATACATATATATATATATATATATATATATATATATATATATATATATATATATATATATATATATATATATATATATATATATATATATATATATATATAGGAAATTAAGATTAATGTGAGACTACAAATTAAGGGTTTAATTTGTGATTGAACAATAAGGAAATATAAAAGGAACGAGATAAATATAACTAGTTCTAAGCTCGATGGAAATGCTTGCCTGCATATTAGCATACGTAACTCTTCTTTTTCTACTTCCATGACCGTTAGATGGTTGGATATCATATTGGCTACCATATTCGTTATCGTGACATTATTGACAACGGCACTAAACAGTGATGTACTCTATTTTCCGTAACATTGTCTTAGATTTTTCAGCCATGATGTTCTTCTTCTACCAAGCCCACGTTTACCTTGGATCTTTTCCTGAATGATCAGAGGTAAAAGTGACCTAAGTATTCCAGCTTGCGTCTCTTTATTATATTGATAGGTTTGGTTCAGGCGTCTAAGAACCTGCTCATTTCTAACTCTTTCGACTTAGCTTATTGTTGGTAGTCGTCTGTATACCCACATCTCAGCGGCTTCCAAGCGCTTAAGCATAGCCTCACTTAGACTCCAGACTTCCACTTCATACAGTAGCACTGGAAAGATACAGCAATATACCATTGGAAACCGAAGATCAATTCTAATTCTTTAAGTTTTATGTATTCAGTTTTGCAATTTAATATTATTATATCATTCTGTTTTTTAATATATTTGCTATGCTAATCACGAAAAATAACTATATCTTTAAGAGTAATATTATGTACATAATTATATTTGTGTTAATTGTAAGTTTTGAGTGTAATTGATCTTTTAATAAATATTGATTATTGTTTTTGTACATTTTTTATTAACATTTATGTCATAAAGCATGGTTGTAGGAGCCGAGTGATTCCTGGAATAAGCAATCACATCTTACCACTCAACAGTTTCGGGTGTTTTCAACGTACGTTTAGCGTTTATTTCATTCCATTATTATTATTGATTCATTCCGTATTAACTCCATTATTAGCAGATATATTTATGGAGGATTTCTAACAAAACATTGGCCCCATGGACCAGAAGCATTAAATAAATTCTTGATGGACAAGATCAACAATAAAGAAAAATCAAACAAATTCACCATGGAAAAAGAAAACAATTCACTTCCTTTTCTGGATGTGCTAATGACAAAAGAGGATATAGGATATGTAACCAAAGAATTTACAAAACCAACCCACACCAACAGAGATTTAAATTACCACTCAAATCACAACTTAAACATCAACAAGGAATTTTCAAATCATTATATGATAGAGCACAAAACATCTGCTCTAATGAAAAGGCTTTTCAGAAAGAAAAATAACTACCCATTGTAATTTATAAACAAAGAATTCCACAAGACAGAAAAAACACCATAAGTAATCCAGAAACACTCACAAGAAGGGACTCGAGGACGACAACAATATGATATGAAAAGGGCTTATCAGAAAAATGAAAAAGTTTAGGAAATAAGTACACATTAAAAACAACCAATACACTCAGATCTATCCTCTCTAAAACCAAACCTAACACACAAGAGAGAGATTAAAGAACATCAATCTATAAAATACCGTATGTGGGAGAAACCGCAAGACCACTAAGTGACAGGATAAACGAGCATGAATCCTACAACAAAAAGAGGGATTTCGACAAACCACAAATATGCAAACATGCCTGCGACAATGAACACAGAGTATAATGGAAAGATGCGTCAATAATCATGAAAAAAACAGCCCTGATCGTACTCAATGAAGAAAAATGTGTAACAAAACTATCAGCAGAATGTAGCAGGGTATGGTTGCCAATACTAAAAGAAGAAGTCAACAAGAATATACCAACCATAACGGATTAAGAAATATTAGACACATCGCATCGTCTATAATCATACACAATACACGAACCCTAAAGCTGAATTTATAGTTTGACGGACTGTAGACGTAGACGCACTAGAAAAAGATCAACATAGACTTTTGTATACTCTTATTTATAAATGAACGTAAACGCATGACGGAACGTAAGCTAAACATACTGGAACGGAAGAGTTGGTCAAGTTAGTCAGTTTCGTGCACGTAAAGTAGGGCGTATCCAAAATCTCCTCTTTTCTTTTTAACTTTGCACCCTAAAACTACACACGCGGCAGCCGCTGTGTGGGGCTTTATACCCATAGACATATAATACAAATAGACTAATGGCTACAAGACTTTACCGTTCCCCCAGTGCCACAGAGAAAACTGATGCAAAGTAGTCCCTGCCATTGGTTTCGCTAGATGGCATGGATTATGTTATCTTTGAGGGCACAAAAAGAAATATATTATGATGTGCGATAATTATAAAGGCATCACTCTATGGCCGCTGTTTTTTGTGACTTCATATAGACCTGCGACTTAAGAAAACTCATCGGGGTTCAATCATATGATCTCTCAAATCGCTTGTGCTGAATAAATGTCCAATGTGACATGAGTTGTGTGGCACATTGCAGCCTTCTATAAAACTGCAGTATCCAATTCAGGCTAAAAGAAGTTAATCATCAATCTATATCGCTCGCTGTTGATGGTGATAGCTAGGCCGATGTCGTTTTCATCGAAATAATGACCAATAACACCATGAGCCCAAAATCCAAGCCAAACAGTGACTTTTTAGAACGCATTGCACGCTATTGATTCTCATCTAAATTGATATAGTCCCAGATTCGACAAATATGTTTGCTGGCATACCCAACTACAAAAGTAGTCCTCATCGCTGAAGATAATTTTTCAATGAAAATTAGAGTCAGTCCAACTGCTCCAGAGCCCATTCAGTGAACACACCTCGTTGTCTGTGGTTATCGACTGAGTTATCATCCAGTTAGATTCTAACTCGATGTTATTTATCTAGCTTCAGTTCCTGCGCCAGTTGAATTTTATACAAGTGCAGGCCCAAGTTACGAGGTAAAATTCGCCATATTATGATTTTTGAAAGCTCAAGTTCTTGTTATCGATGTGAAATCGACTGCTTAGGATTCTCTTGCATTTTCACGGACAGCGGCGATGTTTTCGGCAAATATTTTGTTTTGATTGTTTACTAAACCAGTGGACTCAAATTTCTCCACCACACTGCGAATAATCTTCTTGGTAGGACGATTTGCACAATTCGATGGGCTAGGGGGTTAGTTGGCTTTTAAATTTCCACAAATTAAACATCTACTTACATAAATATGCTGTCTGCATATAAGAAGAAATTTGAATGACCCAATATGTTGATTATCTATAAGAAATAATCCCGGACATACATTTTTTGTTGCTATCTATATGTACACTTATAGTACACTTATTAATGGTCTCTGAAAGAAGGGTCTGTGAAGGTGAAGAACTTTAATTTCTTTTAAATCCATATACATATACATCTCGTCTCTTTTTAGAAATCTTCACCACAGATTATACAAATTTCACTGTTTTAATAACGTTTCATTTTTATATTACCTATGATTTTTATATTAAGTTGTGGTGTCTTTTAATTGGTTGCTGCTATGGAAACCTATAAAACCTAGTTGCATAACTTAAACGCTCCATGTTTAAAGTTGTCATGATTTAGCCAATAGCACCCACGAAATATACGTCAGTGCTCTGACCTATGCTTTGACAGTTCATTTTTAGGTTAAGTTAAGTTACTGGAGTCTGGGTTAATTTCAGAATCAGAATTCAGACTTGGAGGTCCGAGTGGCAAAAAGTGAAAAATAGGAAAACTGAATGGAGTGCAAATAACGTTATACGTATGTTAAGATATTACAAACACATTTAACACCATTATTTTTTAAATTATATTATACCGGTTGCCAACATGGCGCAGAACTTACTGTAAGTTGAAGTAAATATGTAAAGGAGATTCAATATTTTAACAGAAATGTTTTTTTATTTTTAGATACTTTTCTGTAATACTCTTTATAGTACTTTATGTATCAGCAGTAGATAAGAATAATTTTAAAACGTGTGAGCAAAGTAGTTTTTGCAGGTAAGTTCTTCCTTTATCAACTACTTAAGAAATTTAATGTGGTCCTTTGTATTTTAGACGATTAAGAAGCGTTAAACCCGGCGAAAGCAAGTATGAATTAGATCTAGGATCATTAGAAATCACCGATAATTCTTTGGAGTCAAAACTTTTAAACACTGAGGCTGGAATTCTTTTTAAATTTTCATTAACTGCCATTAGTGGAAACATCTTTAGACTTCAAGTTGATGAAGCTTCTCCTTTGTATCCTAGGTATAGGCCTCAATTCGCCTTACGTGGTGAGCCTCAAGTAGCCAAGTAAGTGCATGATGATATATTTCTTATATAAAAATGATATTGGTTTAACACAATAAGGAAAGCTTATCAGTTAATAGCTTATCTTAGGTACTTCAACTAAGAGTTTACATAATATTTAAATTTTATCTGAATAATATAAAAAAATCCCTGCTTCTAGCTTTTTTGTATATAAATAATTCACAATAAAAAATGTTTAATAATAATACCATACTTTAGAATGGTAAGCTTATGTATCTAATCTAAAAAATATATTTTTTTATTCATTTATTTTCTAATGTAATCTGTTTAGTCAATACACTTGATACAAAGCATTTCAAACTGAAAAGTAATTTTGCTTGAATTTGTAAGTCTTAAAATTTCAGATATAAGCTCCCTTTGTTGGTGTGTGATAATAGCTTTGTGATTAAGTGAACCATTGTAATGGAAGATAATAGTTCTCTGATTTTTTGTGTCTGATTGCAAGGATAGCTTTTCCATATCATAAAATTATAGCCTCTGCTAACTTACGAATTTTTATTCTATGATCTACCTTGATCAATTTTTTGAATGTATTGGTGCTTTTAGGGGTAGTGACAGTTTCTTGGTTACCTGAATTGGTTTGCAGAAAACTCGTTAGATACTGGGCACTACTCATGTTGATAATTATTGGTTCAAATGCAACATAAACACTAAAAACATTGTTTAAAATACTGAACAAGTGGCTAAAATCATAACCTGCGATATTTTTATTGTACTAGTTATTCTAATTAGGCATATTTGTTGATGGATCTATATATTTAGTATTACAACATTTAAAAACTTATTTCTTATTTTATTGAAGTTTTTATTTACTGCATGTACAGCTGGTTCTCTCTGCTCTTAGTAAAATTTGATCATTTTGAGCAGTGTATTTGATTTGTCTGACATTATAATTTATTATGACAGACAAATAATAAAATAAACAAACAATTGATTACATATGTTAATTCACAAATTGTAATAATCATTAAGGTCTAAATTTTGATATTATTTTGAATTCCTGCATTTTATAAAGAGTATATAAATGATAGTTTTTTACATAAAATAGGGTTGTTGTTATTTTTATTATTATTAAGGAATAAAACAAATGACTTAATAATATATTAAAGCAAGAATTGTAACCAAATTAAAAGATAACTGGGCACTATCAGAGGCAGCAAAACATGTTAACATAACCAGAACCACAGTTTTTCTATTAATAAAAAATGGAGAGAACAAGAAACTCTCGAAAGAAAGTGAGGGTCTGGAAAACCAAAACTATACTAAATTTAGATATGTAAAAATAAAATTAATATTTTGTAATATCTCCATCAGCATTGATAACAGCTTGTAGTCTTCGGTCCATCTGCATGTAAGGAACTATGAAATTGTCTCCTTCAGAGAGCTCTTCCCAAACCTGTTGTATACTGTACCACAGCTCTTTAGCATTTTGAGGTATAAAATTATGCCGATACAACTGTTTTGGACCCACATATTCCAGATTGAGTTTAAATCTGGACTGTAGCTGGGCCATGGTAAGGTTTCAATGTTGTTATTCTGGAACCACTTGTTTATTATATTTGCAGTGTGAACAGGACAATTATCTTGTTGGAGGATAAAATTATTTTCTGAATACAACTGTTCTACACTGGGAAACATGATGTTTTCTAGAATATTCAGATTAGTCTGTCTAACAAACCTGCCATCAATACGCCATACCATTAACATTCCTCTATGAAATCCATCCCATACATTATCGCTAAAATGACCAGCTGCTCGATATCTATACTGCTAGTCTATACACTCCAATTTTGCCCTGTTTTGAAGATTGAAAAATTTACTCATCTGTAAATATTACCCTGTCCCAAAAATCTTAATTTTGTAGCTGATGGTTTAAAGCAAATATAATTGCTTCTGTTGTGGTGTAAGAGCTTGTTTTTTGCTGCAGTTCAGTACATAAGATGTGGTGCTTTCATTCTGTGCCAAGTTGTTGACTTTCTTCCCAGAAACTGTGACATAATTCTTGCAGTTTTTGCATCTTCAAAAGGATTCTTTTCTAATCTCTCTAAAAGCGTATGATCTTCATGAGCAGTAGATATTTTTGGTCTTCCAGAACCTTGCTTTCTTTCGTGAGTTTCTTGTTCTCTCAATCTTTTATTAATATTAAAATCTGTTGTTCTGCTTATGTTAAAATGGTTTGCTACGGCAGGGAGTGACCAAGGGTCTTCTAATTTCGTTACAATTCTTGCTTTTACTTCTTTGCTAGCATGTGGAGCCATTTTTTGAGGTTGAAGAGAATAAGTTATCTGACAAATTTTAAGATTTGGCAGTGACAGTATGTAAATAATAATTATTTATCCTTTAAAATACACTGCTCAATTTTCAACAAAATACGCTTTAAGAGTCATATCAGTTTTTTTAGAAACCAGCTGTACAGGTTATGGTAACATCTCTTACACTTTCGTCTCTTCAAGGAATTTATTTACTATTGTATTCACCACTTATGTGGTGATATATGTGACTATATAATGGAAATTTGTGCCAAGATTTTAAAGAACTTCTGTTAAGATCAATGTTTAGAATCCATTTGTAATATCTAAATATACTATATAATTCCAAACTTTTCTTTTATTCATGTATTTGTTTTCAGATTGAAATTACTTGAAAGGAACAAAGAATATGTTTCAATTGAATATAACAACAACAAGGCCATAGTACATGCTAGACCATTCAAAATTGAATTCTTTGACAAAGATGAACTCATCAGTGTTGTTAATGGAAGGGGTCTGTTTAAGTTTGAACACTACAGGAAGAAACCAGAACAGGTAATATATGTTTAAAAAATTCCTAGGAGAGAATCAAATATATACTTGATATTGTAAAATTAAAATTAAATCAGTGGTTTGTATTTGTTTCTTAAATATGTGTACAAACTGATTACATTCAAATAAGGGTCCTTTCTACTAGGCAGCATCCACTTTTTAGGTACATGATAGAGAATCAATGAGATCTGGAGAGACTGTTCGTCTATTCTGAAGAACTATCCTTTACAAATATTACAGATGAGATTCACAGACTGTTTGATGATTGAATAAACTCTTTGGTTGTCCATATCTCCAATAATCTAGTCAAAATCACTTCCTTTCACAAATAAAAGTCTTTATAAAACCTAAATTAGATATACTTTTAATATACAGTATTAACATATTTAATTTTAGAATAACGAAGGAGAACAAGAACAAGTAGCTGAAGATCCAGGAACTTGGGAAGAAAACTTCAAAAGTCATCATGACAGCAAACCAAAAGGTCCTTCAGCTGTTGGATTGGATATCAGTTTTCCGGGTGCCTTAAGAGTTTATGGATTACCAGAGCATGCGGACAGGTAAGATATTCTGATCTATAATGTAACTTTTACCAAATTGAATAAAAATGACTCAAGTTGAATCGTAATTACCCAAAATTGGAATGTTGTATATTTATCGCGTCGTTTTCGTGGTTGGATTGGCATTCTATAACTCAAATCGTAATCAGTGTAAATCGAAAACGCCAACTTCTATTTGACGCGCTCAGAAAATCGTGGCAACCCTGCACTGAAAAGTGAAATAAGTGTTGTGTGACTGGAAGGGCTAGTGCAGCGCGAAGAATTCATCAAAAAAAGAAGAGATATTTAATTATATTTCAAGCTTGTTGTTAAGTAGTTTTGGTTAAGTTTGAAAAAAAACACAAGAATACAAAATGACAAGCAAGAAAAAACATCTACTGAGCTGTTAAATTACTTAGTAGACTTTATCTCTGAACATAAAAATATTATTGCACAGTAAAACCAAATCATCAGAAGCAAACAATAATATAATAATTGATAAATTGTGGGATGAGTTTACTCTCTCACTGAATGCCATGGGTTTAGGTCCACAAAAATCAAGAATGATACCCATATCTATTTGGAAATCCATTGTCCAAATAAATGTCAAAACAATAATGATACCAAGGCACAAGCCTCAGAGTTTGTCTAGTCAAAATCAATTTATACCCAAAGTTCTGATAGTAGAGGTCAAGATGAGTTTCAGAATACCAAGTCCTTCAAATTTCTACCTGACTGCTGACATCTATTCGATTTGATTCATTTCTATTGATTTGTAGTTACAGAATAGTGCTAATTACTTGTTTTTGTATGTTCATGGTTAATTTTACTGTAATTTATGATGCAGTGTCATTTAGAAGCGATATTGCAATACTTTGCTTTGGATCTTGAATTTTACTGGTGTGTTATTAGTTTGGTAGGGGTATTCCTTATATTTTTATTGGAATTTTTCCATTATAATACTCATAAAAGTGAAAGCAAGCGAAAAGAAAAAATAGCCTTGTTAAAATAATTTTTTTTTTATTATTTTCAGACTTGCTTTAAGAACAACTGGACCTGGAGGAGTAGATCCATATCGTCTATACAGTCTGGATGTGTTTGAATATGAATTAGATTCTACAATGGCCATTTATGGATCAATTCCAGTTGTTTATGCTCATTCTCCTAAACGAACCATTGGTGCCTTTTGGCTTAATGCTGCCGAGACTTGGGTTGATATCAACAACAGTAAAGACGGAAATGTTATGTCTTCAATAGTAAACTTAGTATCAGGTAAGACAATTTTTCTTTCAAATATATTCTACATTGTTATATTAATATATGCTACCATTACATTTTCTCTGGTATGATGACTCTCAGAAGAGTATAGTGACAATGTTTGGATCAGTCAGGTCTTGGATTTCCAAAAAACTGTTTTATCTATTTAACCATTGATAACTCTACTTTTCCTTAATAATTTACTGGAAACAGCTACTGAAAAAATTCCAATTTGTGAGCTGGTTATTTTAGGTATTTTTTAAATGTTGACATGTGCCATATAACAAATTCTTTGTTGAACTGCTGCTGAAATGTATGTTTTGGGTTCTGGTCTATAAAATGTTTGAACAGTTTCATTATTTTGTATAAATGTTCACTTTGTATAAACAACCAATTCCAGCTTTTCAACAAAAGCCAGGAGCAATTTTCTGAATAATGGCACACAATTTGTCAAAACATTGTAAAACATACTGTAATTACAGACCAATTTAGGATATTCCTCACGAAAATCAGCCATACGTTCTGGAATCCAATTTCATGCCTGTACAGAAGTATCATTAGATAAGTTGTTTTTGCTCTATGTTATCATCATTGTTCTTTTTAATCTTAAAAAACTTTTGAAAATATGTTTATAACCAAATAGGAGGTATAAACTTTATTTGATGATGTCAATCCATATCTGTTAACATGAAACATTAGGATCATCCAACAAACAAAAAAAAAACAAATGAAAAAAACTGTCTCCAAACCTTTTCAGACCATCAGCCCAATATCAGTGCTACACACAACTCAAATGACAAAAAGAAGCTACCAAAAAGTCATTATAAATAAGTGTTTTCATGGTCTCTTCAAATTAAGGTCCTTTCTCAATATATCAATTCATCCACTTGTCCAGAGGACAAATGTAACAATTTTCTGTTCAGGAAATCTTTTCATTAGATAAGGATTTTTCTTGTTTATAAATTTCAACGTACCTTAGATCAAAAATCCAGTACAAAAGTCGTTTACAATCTCTAGTCATGTGGCTATCGCCACGTTAACAAACTGCTGGAATGTTTCTCAGTCACATGAAGCAATTCCTTGACCGTAAAACCTGTCCAATGTCTAATGTTAGCTGCGAATACGAAGGTAAGCAGCATACCTTAAAGCATTTTTTAAGGTATGCTGCTTACCTTCGTATTAGCAGCTAACCTTAAAAAATGCTATGATAGTCTAGAGAAAGTACCGTGACATGGCGTGTATTGCTGCCGTTAAGTAAACAGCCTAACCCCTAACATTACCGACTGATTGCTGATCTAAGCAGTGCTTCTATTGTCAATCAACAGCCTCGTGTGGAAGAACAGGATAGATTAATGGCACCCCTTTGTCATTGGAATAAGAAATAGTTCTAAAAGGCGAATGAACCGATAAACAGTTAATGGCATAGAGACCTAGTAGGCAACGGAATATTTATAGCACTCATTAAAGATTTCTAGGGATATTCCAAGAATAATCGTCATGCCAAGCATACAGACAAAATAATAGTTACTGATCATGGATTCGCTTATAATGAGTATCATATTTTCGTCTCGATTCACTGGACTCCTCCAACTGGCATGACATTCATTGATATATTTGCTAGTTATTCATAAGAACTTCACTAAAAGTGTGCTTTATCTTTTCCCATTTGTTTGACACTCATTATGTCTTAATCCTTTTTATCTTTAATATGGTTTTATTTAAACATATTTAAGCATATACAATAGATATTTATAATAGAAACCCAAAAAACACACATATAAGTTGTATTTGTTTTGTTTTAGGCAGTAAATCTGAAAATAATGTAGATGTACATTTCATGAGTGAATCTGGTGTAGCTGATCTTTTCATTTTGTTGGGTCCAACACCTAAAGCTGCTGTCAAACAATATGCCTCCCTCACTGGAGTACATCCATTACCTCAGTACTACACTTTGGCATACCACCAATGTCGATGGAATTACAACGATGAAGATGATGTTACCACAGTAAGTATTATATGGTATTTTAAATATCAAATTAAAATCACAAAGATTATAACATCAGGATTAACTGAAGGCATTATTTTAAACTTTTTATAAAGTATGAGCACTGATTCCTTTGTCCCACTGCTGACCAATGTTCAATGAAAAATTAACAAATACATATCTATTTTTTCACACATAGTGTTTATTAGATTAAAGTTTTTTCGCAGCTATGTTGTGACATTTCTATACTTCTCAACAAAGCTGTTTGATCTCTATAAATCAGTGATTTACCACTTACATTACATCCTTAACTGAAGAAAATCATTTGTCACGCAAGTGATCTCTAAGTTTTGAAAACATTCGATAATCACTGGGTACCAAATCTGTAGAATAAAGCTGCTTCTCAACTTATTCGAAGTCTGAGCAATTGTTGATAGCAAAAAGCTTCTCACAAGCAGTCGACACTACAATATGTGTTTTTACTGCGTGTATTTATACATTTTAAAAAGGGTCTTGACACTCAATACTTATTTAGTTGTATATTTTAGGATTGTCTTCTTATCATTTATTATATATTTCCACTTTCAGATCAATTAGTTTTTCAGCTATTTTGAGAGTATAGTAAGTGAATTCCTTGCCTTTGTATTAAAATTTTTTAAATCTAAAATCTTACCGAGCGAATTTGATAAAAGAATCATATTATAATGTCCACTTGCCTTTATAAAATATTTTTTTAGGTGGTTCAAACTTTTGACGCAAACGATATGCCGGTTGACTTCATGTGGTTGGATATCGAGTATACTAATGGAAAGAAGTATTTCACATGGGATCCAATTAAATTCCCACACCCAGACATTATGGTAAACAATTTGACAGCGACTGGTAGGAAACTGATAGTCATTATTGATCCACACTACAAGAGAGAATCAGGTAATGGATGTCAGAATTTTTTTCATGGCCAATGTTCACTTTTAAACCTTTTTTAGACTCATATCATGTTATGTTCACTTTTATTGTTCATTGGGTGAACACTGAAATACTATTGACTACGCCGTTCATTCCCCTTCTTTATTTTAATAGTTGAGCATATTATACTAATTATATTATGTTATTATGTTTGAATTAGTTTCGTTATGGATTTTTTGCTGTTCTAGGTTACTTTGTTCACGAAGATTGCCTAGCAAACGACTACTATGTAAAAACAAAAGACAACAACGTATATGAAGGATGGTGTTGGCCAGGATCGAGTAGCTATATCGATTTCTATAAACCTGAAGCTGCTGAGTACTACAAGAACTTGTACAAATTGGAAAACTTTAAAGGGACCAGCCATGACGTTTACATCTGGAATGACATGAATGAACCGTCTGTTTTCAATGGACCTGAAATTACTATGCCCAAGGATACTATCCATCACGGTGGGTGGGAGCACAGAGATGTTCACAACGAATATGCTTTAGCACATGTAAGTATTAAACCAAAAATTGTTTATTGTTCCAGTATTGACAGTAATTTTTATATTTTTTCAAAATCTACATTATAGGAATCTATATTTTAAATGTCTTATTCCCAAAATTGAGTTACTTTGAATATATACCAATCAAAACATTATGCAAGCGAATTATAAGTATCTTTAATAGTACTAAAACAATATACACATCTGTATCTTTTTTCTGTATATCTCTAACTATCATCCAAATGTTCAGAGTTTTTTTAAGTATATCTATATTTTTTTTTCTTATTTTATTGAATTATAAAATATATATACCGGTATTTAGGCGCCACGTCCTTCCGGTAGGGATCTATGAAGGAGTATCACCGAGACGCAAGCCCTTATCTCTTGTATTTTTTATTAAATCTTGTATTAAACCTTAGATTTATTCCAAAATGTCTGCTATCTTCCAAGAGCAGCAATATCACTTGGTCGTTAAAATGATTTAACTCAACAAAAAAAACATCCTCGTACTATTTAATCTTTTTTAATAAAGATAATGTAAGAACAATTAATTTTTGGTATTTTATAATTAGATATTCAAAGTTACATATTTTAGACATATGCTACATTCCAAGGACTTCTTCAACGCACACCAAATCGTCGTCCATTCATCCTCACTAGAGGACACTTCCCTGGATCCCAACGTTATACAGCAGTATGGACTGGAGACAACGCCGCTGAATGGTCTCACTTAGCTATCAGCTACCCGATGTGTCTGAGTGAAGCTCTAGGTGGTATCAGTTTCTGTGGTGCTGATGTCGGAGGTTTCTTCAACAATCCTGATACGGAGTTGCTGCAAAGATGGTATCAAGCCGCTGTATGGTTACCGTTCTTCAGAGCACACGCACATATCGATACTAGAAGGAGAGAACCATATCTTTTCCCTGATGATGTCAAGAACAGAATTAGAACCGCTTTAAGGTTAGTACATTTTCCTAATATAAATTAAATTTAAGATGATATAAATAGCACATTTAGTTCACTTCCATTTATCGTGTACTTCTTTAGTAGAAACAATTGCATTTAATAGGAAGAAACCACAGTTTTAATTAAAAAGACGATACATTTGACGTTAAAATTATGCTTTTTATTTAATATAGTAGTATATAAATTCCACAATATTTAGAACGATATTTCTACAGTAGATTTGTAAAAAATCAGTTTAGTGATGCTTATGTTAATCTGTTGGTGTAACTTCCAGTAGAAATAGCAAATCTGTATTTGTCAGTTATTTTTTGTTATAATATACATTTTGTACCTACATTTATATACAGTTTGGAATACAAAAATAGTAATATAGAACCTATATATCGTGCATACTTGGTGTACTCATATTCATTTTTTCAGAAGGCACACGCTACGCTATTTAGTGAGTTTAGACTTAATTGAACCACTCAGACGTGTATTTTGGCTAAAACAATTGACATTGAAAATAATTTTCTTATAAGAAATAAACAGAAATTATTTATTCAAAAGATATATCGTTACGTGGTTCCTTCGTAATGTCCAACTGTGTTAACTGTCCAACGTAATAAGGGTTCAAATAATATCATCATTACGTAGCGCTACAACCCTGGGTGGGTCTTGGCTGACTGTACAACTTTTTTCCAATTTGTTCGGTCTTCCATCAACCTAGGGTCAAATGGAATGTTCATTTTCCGGAGATCTGCTTGAATGTTATCTTTCCATCGCATTCTGGAACGTCCGAGTGGTCTTTTGCCTGTGGGAATCTCCTCCCATACCAATTTTACAAGTCTCGTTCAAATAATATGCTTGAAGAAAATTTGAATCGTGATATCTTTCTCATCTATTAATATAATTTCCGGTGTTGTTCATATATCTGTCTGTCTGCGAAAAAATTGAAAACTCGGAAATATACTGCCGATTTCAACCAAACTTGATATATAGGTTGATATAAAGCAAAATCTAATTTGAACATCGGTCAACCCTTGTCCCGCTGTATAATGACTTATTATGGAACACATCACAATATCTTGTTCTAACAGTATATTTTTAACAAATCTAATAATTGTTTTCTGTTATTACAGGCTCAGATACGCTCACATACCGCTCTTCTACACCCTGTTTTGGCAACACGAGATAGCAGGAGAGCCTGTGATCAGACCACTCTTCTACCAATATCCAAATGATGAAAACGTGGTAGATATCGACAACGAAATTCTTGTAGGAGATTCAGTCCTTGCCGCAATGATCGCTGAACCTGGAGCGTCGAGTGTAAGCGTTTACTTACCAGGTGGCGCTAATGAATATTGGTATGATATTGAAGACTTCAGATTGTACCAAGGAACCGGAAACTACAACATTCCAGTATCTTTAGACAAAAGTTTAGCGTTTTACAGAGGTGGTAGTATTATACCAAGGAAGGATAGGCCGAGAAGAGCATCTCCTTTGATGAAAAACGATCCTTTTACCCTATATATAGCTTTAGATTCTAACAAAAAGGCTAGTGGGTACCTTTATGTTGATGACAACGAAAGTTTTGAGTACAAAAACCAGAAATATTTGTATTTGCACTTTAGTTTCGAAGACAACACTTTCAACAGTGTTTTAGTCGATAAGACTGATTATCCCACCAAAGAATGGGTGGAAAGACTTGTCATCTTAGGCCCTCCTAAGGGTATTAAGGGGGCAAAGTTAACCAGCAAAAGTCTCGGAACTGTAGAACTCGATACTTCTTACAGTCATGAGGATAGAGTTTTGGTGGTTAGAAAACCAGGAGTTAGCATTAGAGAGAAATTTACCGTTAAATTGTATTGAATTTAGTTTCTCCTTTTTACATCCTTTTGTTTCCTTAGTAAGTATGGTTTTGAAGTATGTTTTAAGTGATTATTATAAATTGTGATGAGAAATAAATTATTAAACATTCTTTTTTTATTTTTGTACTTCCAACAAGAATACAAAGTGGGTAATTTTATTGGGTATGATACCATATCAAGAAAATACTATGAAAACACTTCTATCTTCCAGAAACAAATTTCTGTAATTCATTTTTATAGGGCAACGTATTATGCTCCAGAACACAATGTATGCTTCATACACTGACATGTTTCAGCCTCATAAAGTAGTGGTAGAAATGAAAGGCAGACTCAGAGAGAAAACCAAATTCGCCATTTTACAGAATGAACAAGGTAGGTAGGAAGACCAACTTTGTATGACAGGAAAGAGACTCCACTGCGTATTTCTGTACTACGTAGCAACCACTAAAATATATTATCTTCCAGAAAAAAAAAACAAACTTCTAGATAGAAAACACAGAAATTCGTTACTTCTAGTGCATAATCCGCAGCCATCTGTAAAATTTAGGCACTTTACGTTTATACGGGATATATTGAGACGTCTGGAATTAATCGTAATTTCTTTAGCAATTCTCTAGTGTTTAACCTCATCTCATACATTGTGTCATTTACTTAGGAAATACATTTATCTTATTTAGTTTGGTTGGTTTTATTCATCTGAAATGAACACAAAGAAGTTTAAAATGTTAGGAATTAAAAAAAAACGAAGAAAAAATAGGGAAAGACTCTGGCAATTAATAAAGAAGCACGCACTATACTGATAAGAAGCCAACAGCAAAGGATGGAAAATATTGAATTTAGGGAAATTGGAAGAAGATGGAAATAATTGAGGAAAACAGTGGTTTAGAAGTATGATGAATAAGTAATTACTATTTTAATTCGAATAATTCACAATTGAAGTTTAAAAAAGTTTATTGACGTTTCAATTTCCACTTTAAAAATCGTTATTAAAATACATCAATGTTTGTATTTTTATAACGATTTCCGAAGGGAAATCGAAGCTTCAATAAACTTATTTTAAACTTCAATTGTAGCTTATTCCTATTAAAATAGTAGTTACTTTAAGATGCCATAAGAAAATAGAAGAACAACTTTAGAACAATATGACGAATAAGGTTTATTAAAATTAAATTAATAAAACTATGATTACATATTTCAAACTTACTCTCTTGCAAGGTTCGCATCATCTATATCAGTAACAACCTGTCAATATACGAAAATAAAAGTTACCAGTAATATTAAGTTTGCCAACTTGATCTATGAATCGTCGGTGAAAGTGCAAGACCTCATATGTGCAAATATGAAAATTTTCCAGAGGTCAAAAAAACCTTATAAAGGTAAATAAGACGTTTTTATGCCATAATTTTTTAACTGTATTTAGTTATAATAGTAAAACTTAAAGGAGTTTAACATTTATTTCGTTTTGCGTATTAATTTGTAAAAAACATGTTTCATACGAGGTCTTGTACAAAAAATTAGTTTTGCTTTTTTTTTAGATACGAGTATCTGTACATAGCTTATTTAATGATTATGCTAAGTAAAATTTCACTGTGTTAACAGAAGAATTCTAATTGTTGGCTAAAAAGGTTTTAAAAACTCACTGTAGGCTTATTGAAACCAAATTTTTATTTATTTGGATACTAAACATACTATAAACAACTTTAATTCTTAAGGCACTAGATCATAGTAGCAGCAGGATCACAAAATCCTGCTGCTACTAGATAATCACGCATCTCATATTTCTATTCAGGCACTGGACTATTGCTCTGAGAACGGCATTGTTGTGTTATCCTTCCCGCCTCACTGCTCTCATAAGTTACAACCATTGGATCGCTCTGTATATGGACCATTAAAAAAAGCAATTAATTTGGGATGCGATTCATGAATGCGAAGCAATCCAGGGAAAACTATGACCATTCATAATATCCTATCAATAGTAGCTACAGCACTTCCGATGGCACTGACATCCAGCAACATCCAAGCAGGCTTCAGATGCACGGGAATATTTCCTTTTAATACGAATATATTTACACCTTAAGATTATGCACCGTCTTATGTCACAGATCGGCCTACACCAGCAAATAAAGTGACCAACGATGTTGAAATTAACACGACAGAATCAGGAAAAAGAGACGATAACCAGACAAATCAACAAAATAAAGAACCCGCACCAGCGACATTTTTTTCTGTCACTGATGAAACCAACAATGAACTAAATAATATTCCTACAGCGTCAACTTCACGTGTTTCTCAGTTGAGGAGTTTACACCGGAAGCAGTCAGAACTTTCCCCAAAGCCCCGCCTAGAAAAGAAGGAAATAAAGGAAAAAAGAAAAGAAAATCGGCCATATACACAGATACCCCTGAAAAGGAAGAAATTAGGGCAGAATATAAAGAGAAGAAGAAAAAAAGCGTTAAGAAAAATTTTTCTGACCCTAAACTAAAACCAAAAAATCTTAAAAAAAAAAGAAATCATTTAAAAAACAACAACAAGAAAGTGATGTAGAAGATGAAGAGTGTTTTTGCGTTGTTTGCTGTGGACCATATATGGTTCAAGTAAGCCAGGGGAAGGTTGGGTTCAATGCATTGAATGTAAACGTTGGTCACATGAAGAATGATAAGCCAAGAAGGTTTATACGTTTGCCATAATTGCGAATCAGATTGATTTATAATTTGTTAGGTAAGTTCACTGTTCCTCCTGGTATAGCATAAGTTTTTGTTTTTATTTTACGTAAGAATATAACTTCTTTTGTACTTTTGTATAACTTTTGTACTTATATTGAATAAACATCATTTGTTTAAGCTTTTGATCACTGTTACTATCGACCCCCCTTGTTATGTTACAACCGCCCCGGGGTTGGGGGCAGTTGTAACATTTGCCGCTACGACAATGATCTATTTCATTATGATGCGAATTTATTTCGTTTTATTCCATATGCACCTACAAGTATCTTTTGATAAATCTTTACCACAGTTTATAATTATGTATATAATGCTTCACAATATATTATTGACTACAGATGTTCTTTGTCTTGTTTATGTGTATAGTATATATTTATTTTGAACTTAAGGGTTACGTGTCCATGAGATAAGTTTGTTTCCATGGTACCCAACGATGTGGATTTGAATAACTATTAGATAGCAACCAGAGAACAACCCAACACAGGTTGTGGTGTCTCTGTTATTCTAGGTAGCAACTATGAAATGACAGAAGAATAGACAAAAAGATTGTGTGGTGTCTTTTAATAGGTTGTTGTATCGTTTGAATGGTCATATTTCAGCCAATGGCGTATCTCTAATTTGACATTTCAAGTGAAAGGAAACCGTTGCTTTTTCGGCACAGTCGCAGATTCAATGCACAAATCAATAAATTTGCGGTATATTGGGATTGATTTTTAGTAACAGAAGAATGGACTGGGAGGGATTTGATTTTTGAAAACATATACCGGTTTGTCAGCATGTTGCAGAAATTAATGTAAGTAGAAATAAATATGTAATTGACATTTTACTAGTTTATTTAACTCAGATATTCTTTTATTTTTAGATACGTTTCTTTAATACTCTCTATACTGTTTTATGTATCAGCAGTAGATAAAAATAATTTTAAAACTTGCGAACAAAGCAGTTTTTGCAGGTAAGTTCTTGCGTCATTAATTAATAATTAGCTACTAAAGAAATTTGTATTTGAAGGCGATTAAGAAGCATTAAACCCGGCGAAAGCAAATATGAATTAGATCTAGGATCATTAGAAATCACCGACAATTCTTTGGAGTCAAAACTTTTAAACACTGAATCTGGAATTCTTTTCAAATTTTCGCTAACTGCTATTAGTGGAAACATTTTTAGGCTGCAAGTTGATGAAGCTTCTCCTTTGTATCCGAGATATAGACCTCAATTCGCCTTAAATGGTGAGCCTCAAGTAGCCAAGTAAGTATATGATGTGCTACCTATATATTTCTTAGAATAATAAGCAGAGAACAAATGTAATAAGATTGATGCAATACATTAAATATTGCTTATCTCAGTACTATTTACTATTTAGTAATAATTAAAATGAATCTCTGGAGTATTTTTGTCTACAAATAATTTACACTAGTACTACAGTATACATTTTACTTGGGTACTAGGGTTCAACACTGCATCATTTCTTTCTAATAGATGGCTAAAGAGCCATAAAAATTGTATCCCAGTGATTACTTCTAAAGGAAAATCAACAATCAACATATTGCATTGAAGCATCATCCAAATATATTCGCAATTACATACATATGTATGTATAATCATCATCATCATCATGCTTACAGCCCTTAAACGGCCTCTACCTTCTCAAGCTTCCTGTAACATCCTGCTCTTTCTTGCCTGGGTTTTCCAGTTGGCAACACCGATTTATGTACATATAATATTTTATTGGTTGTCGTTTAACCACACCCAGTTCCTACAATTGAATTGTGCCAATATTTGAATTAGGAACTATCATCCACTGAGCTAACAACATCTTAATGTTATTTAACTGCAAAATATAAAGTTGTCCAGGATGGGCATGGCAAGTATATTATAAATAAAAATTAAAACAATGTGTTAAAATTAAACAAGCCTTGCTAATATAAAAGAACTTATGTTTGTTCTTGAGCCCCGAATCATAATTTATAATTCTAAAACAATCTTCATAGAATAGTTTTTCAGAGTGAAATAAAAAATTAATATTTCTTGGCTCACATTAATAAAATTGTTATATTATTATATAAAAATTTATATTTTAATATATAACTCCCAATTTTTGATTTATTTATTTATTTTTAGACTGAAACTACTTGAAAGGAACAAAGAATATGTTTCAATTGAATATAACAACAACAAAGTCATAGTTCATGCTAGACCATTCAAAATTGAATTCTTCGATAAAGATGAGCTCGTCAGTGTTGTTAATGGCAGAGGTCTGTTTAAATTTGAACACTACAGGAAGAAATCAGGAGAGGTAATATATCTTTAATAAATTCCTTGGGGGATAAAATATTTTCTTGATATTGTACCATTTAAAATCAAACTTTCAGTCAGTCTTAGTCGGTTTTACATTAAACACTTATTTACAATTTGTATTTATTTGTATAATTACTTACAATAAATACCGTTAAATAGATTTACAGACTGAATGCCTGTAATCCATATTTATATGTCTCATAAAATAACTAAATTACATGATCAATCAGGATTACATCATTTAAATGAGGAATGTTTAAAGAGGGATTATTGCATAAAGAAAAACACATAACTGTAAATTGCTAAAGAACTGATTCTGTCGAGAGTATGGTTTTGTTTCAATCAGCCAGCATCTCCTTTAGGTAAAGTTATCACGTTGAGCTAGCTATAGTCAATACGAAATGCTTGGAACTACTCTACAAATATTACACATGAGTTCTATGAACTGTTGTCTATGTCTATGGACTATGATCATTGAATGACACCTTTTTTCTCTATACTTATTAACAATCTTTTTAGTTTCACCTTGTTTTAAAAATTGAAGAATTCTCAGTTGTGTGATTGAAGAGGCTGGACATCTCTTTTATTGATTTTATGGGTTACTGTGCTTTTTTTATCTTCATCCTTTTCATTCATGACAAAAATGTTTTGAACATCATTGGCAATTGCCTAGATCTTGTGTTAATAAACATGTAAATAAGCTCATCATTCTTTCTAGAACTCATTCTAGTTTCCCACTGGTCTTTTAGAAACTTTGATCATTTCAGAAGTTTTGTTGGAACTTTCATTGGTCCTTGTCTGATCACTGGAATTTGAATATTTCTGGGTTGTCACTGTTGTTGTTTAGGATACCCTTCAATCATTCTTGAATGACCTTTTTGGAACTACAAGAATCTTCATCTTGTTCCTCAAATATTATATGTTTTCTTGCTGTAAGCCAGTATTGTATACTGATCATCATAAATTTAAAGTATTTAATAGTCTGTACCGAAAATTGAATAACTAATGTATTATGACTGAATGTTTGAAAGTATTTTATAGTTTCGAATAATATCGCTTGAAGAGTCCAATGTCTGTACTATTAAAATTTCTACAACTATTTATTTGTAATTTATAAATTATTTTAACTAATTATACTGCGCACTGAATTGTGTCCGATTTATATACATTATTTATCTACAACTTTTATTTTTTTGTACAAATACTTCTTAAATTTACTTACATACTGACTGTTCATCAGTATGTTGACTAATCCTTCTATCAGGTTCCAGATAAGAGTTCTACAAAATGTGACGTCAGTGAATCTAATTGTCTGGGGGCTTGTTTATATTTCGCGACAATGTAGGGTGTCCAAGATCACTTTATAAAAAATACTAAAAATTCTCACTTTATGTCGATTTAACATAATAAATCACTTTGTGTCAAAAAATGCTTCCTAACAAAGCTAGAGCTCCTTAAAAGTGGCGCCATAACATCGGTTTAATTCCGCTAAGAATTGTATCACTTAAAACACAATCGTTTTAAAGAAATTTGAATTAAACCAATTTTAGGACGCCATCTTTAAAGAGATCTAGCTCTCTTAGGAAGCATTTTTCCAGAATATGAAGTTTTCTTTTGTGAAGAGCATTTTTGGACACTCTGTATACAATTTGTGTTGTTTTTCTTTGCATTTATTCACTTGGCGCTTTCATGTGTTCCCGCTGTTTTTTTTTGTGTTAGTCTACTTCTTAACTCAAAGGTCAGCGAGTTGTTTTAACATTGAACTTGCTCTTACAATATTTATTTTTCATTATAATCATTTGACTGCATTGCATATACTTTTCATTCACAGTATTAACATTTTAATTTTAGAATAACGAAGTAAGACAAGAAGTAGCTGAAGATCCAGGAAGTTGGGAAGAAAACTTTAAAAGTCACCATGACAGCAAACCAAAAGGTCCTTCAGCTGTTGGATTGGATATCAGTTTTCCAGGTGCCTTAAGGGTTTATGGATTGCCTGAGCACGCTGATAGGTGAGACATTTGTTGTTCTTTGTATGTTCACGATTAATTTTACTGTAATTTGAGATGCAATGGCATCCTGAACCAAAATTTCAATATCTTGCTTTGGATCTTGTATTTTACTTTTTTATTATTAGTTTAATAACAGTATTTTTTTATTTTTGTTGTAATTTTTTATTTTAGTACTCATAAAATTGAAAGCAAGTAAAGAGAAAAAATAAATAACTTTTTTAAATAATTGCTTTTTTATTTTCAGAGTTTCTTTAAGAACAACTGGATCTGGAGGTGTAGATCCATATCGTCTATACAACTTGGATGTGTTTGAATATGAATTAGATTCTACCATGGCTATTTATGGATCAATTCCAGTTGTCTATGCTCATTCTCCTAAACGAACAATTGGTGCTTTCTGGCATAATGCTGCCGAAACATGGGTTGATATCAATAACAGTAAGGACAGAAATGTTATGTCTTCAATAGTAAACTTAGTATCAGGTAAGCAAATTTTTCTTCAAAATAAATCTGTATTTCTAAATTTTTCGATACATAAATACATCTTCCACTTACTCAGCATCCAATTGACATGTACTAATTGCCTGTTCAAGAAAACTTCTCATGAAATAACACTTCTTCTTTACATTCATAAATTTATTTCGTCTATAATCTACAATAAAAATCATTTAAGGTAAACTGTGAGAAATATTGCCTTTTTGTCTCGAGTTATCAGATTGCTCCAAACTGATAACTCGAGTTTAGAGCTTCACCCTCTAAACAAAAATTACCTTGATTTTTGGAATTACCCTTAATCTCTTTTACCAAAAGCCATTTTATTTTTATTTTCGCTATTTTAAATTCGTTCTTTATAACAATTTTTTCGAAATTGAGTGGGTAAAGAATTGTATTCGCGTTTTTCTCTCCTGTAAATATATTTATAATCAACATTATTACTAGACAGTGTAAACAATACACCAAGCCTAGATATACAATGTTTTATCATCATTTTTAAATACTTTTGTGATTTTTAAAAAAATTTATAATGTAAAACAGGAAAACCTAAGTATCCTAGTATTTGTTTTGCTTTAGGAAGTAAATCTGATAATAATGTAGATGTCCACTTCATGAGTGAATCCGGTGTAGCTGATCTTTTCATTTTGTTGGGCCCGACACCTAAGGCTGCTGTCAAACAATATGGCTCTCTCACTGGCGTACATCCGTTACCTCAGTACTACACTTTGGCATACCACCAATGCCGATGGAACTATAACGATGAAGATGATGTTATCACAGTGAGTAATTACAAGTGAATTGAAATTAAAATCACAAAAGATGTAATAGTGGACGGCTCTCCTTATACATTTCCACTATTAAAACAATGAGTTGATTCCTCAACTATTTTGGGAGCATAGGTGAATTCTTTGTTATTGTATTTATATTTTTTAACTCTTTTTAAAAACTTTCGAAGCGAATTTCATAGCATAATCATATTTTAATTTGTCACTGACTACTTAAAATATTTTTTTATAGGTTGTTAAAAATTTTGATGAAAATGACATGCCTCTTGACTATATGTGGTTGGATATCGAGTATCCAGAAAGAAAGAAGTATTTCACATGGGATCCCCATAAGTTTCCACACCCAGACGAAATGATAAAGAATTTGACAGCAACTGGTAGAAAACTGATCGTCATTATTGATCCACACTACAAGAGAGAAGCAGGTAACCAGTGTCAGAATTTACGTTCATTAATAAAATATATTTTTATACTATATACTATACTAATAAATAAACAGTTTTGTTTTCATTCTGCATTAGAGTTCTTCGTTAATAACCCTGTTTTAGACACGTATCATTATGATTACTTTCAGTGTTCATTCATTGTTCTTCAGTATTAAAATTATTAAATTGACTGCGCCATGTTATTGTCAAATTAAATTTATGAGCATATATAAATATACTGATTATATTATATTTTTTGCTGTTCTAGGTTACTTTGTTCATGAAGACTGTCTAGCAAACGACTACTACGTAAAAACAAAAGACGACAACGTATATGAAGGATGGTGTTGGCCAGGATCGAGTAGTTATATCGATTTCTATAAACCAGAAGCTGCTGAGTACTACAAGAACTTGTACAAATTAGAAAACTTTAAAGGGACCAGCCACGACGTTTACATCTGGAACGATATGAACGAACCGTCTGTCTTCAACGGACCTGAAATTACTATGCCCAAGGATACTAAACATCATGGTGGGTGGGAGCACAGAGATATTCACAACGAATATGCCTTAGCACATGTAAGTATGCAACCACTTTTCACACTTTTTGGTTGAAAAAAGTTCAACCAAAAATTGTTGCTTTTGCCAGTATGAAAGTAATTTCTTATATTTTACCAACATTTTTTAATTAAATCAACTCTTAGTTTGGAATCTTGCAGTGCAATATTAGTTTTTGTAGGTATATTTTTGCAATGTAGGTTTTGTCATCTCTAACGTTATACTTTCTCCTCCGTATTTTAGAAGCTCGTTGGTTATTCCGTCTGGTCCTGGCAACTTTTCGATTAACAATAGAGACACTTCTACCATCTGACGGAACTAGACTTAAACTAACTTTATGACGTCACACAAAATGATATAGAATATTTAAAACCTGTTCACTAACATAGTCCATTTTTCATTTTTTTTGGGATATGACGGTCTTATTCCAAGGTAGCAATATCAGTGTTTGCATGGGAACATAAAACTGTTGGTTTTACTATTTTCCTTACAATTTCCTCATATTTTCTCACCTTTTAAACCTTCCTTGGACTTACAAATATTTTAAAACCAAAATTAGCCAAATCGGTCCAGTCGTTATCAAGTTTTAGTGGGACTAACAAATATATAGATATAGATTTCTCAAACGAAAGATAAAAAAGGCTGTGTTAAATATAATTTAGATGTGAAAGATATACTTCGGTTACTTGAAAAGTTAATGAATTAAAAAATTCTCCCTGGCGAGGAATCGAATCCCGGTCTCTTGTGTGCGAGGCGAGAATACTCAACACTGCACTACCCACTACGGCATTTACATCGTGGTAGCTGTCAAACGCGAAATTGTTTAACGTGCGAAATTTAAATAATTTTCTGTAAATTTTCTTTGTTTCTGTAAGAGCCTTCTAAACAATATTAGGAAACTTAAAAAAAGATTAATGAAATCGGTAAAGTCGTTCTTAAGTTATGGTGTGACATAATGAAACAGGGTTTAATTTTTATATAATAGATTCTGAGCCACATAAGTTTTGCTTTGGCTGGATATTTTTGTATCAATAATACTGTTTCAGCTCATTTTTTCTACCATTTTTGCCGTAAATAGACCTTTCTTATCTTTTAGTATCCACCATTTGATTTTTTTCCTACTAATTTAACCTGTACCTTGCATATCTCAAAATATGACAGTATTGTTCAAAATGTCGAACCAACTTTTCGATTAACAATAACGACACTTCTACCATCTGACGGCCATAGACGTAAACCAACTTTATTACGTCGTACAAAAAAATATAGAATATTTGTGCTACTTACCAATTCAATACAACACTGGTTCAATTCAACATAAATTATTTGGTTCTCTGATTGAGTCGTGGCTGAGTTCAGCGTTCTATTCAGTTTACGAAGTCATCTTCAAAACATTGTTTTATTCCAAAGTGTCTACTGTCTTCCAAGAGCAGCAATATCGCTTGGGCGTTAAAATGATTTAAATGGACGTTCAAGGGATTGCGGTCTCTCAACAAAACCAAATCCTGGTACTTTTTTCAATAGGTACTCCTTTTCAATACTTTTGATAAGATACTATAAGAACCATCAATTGTTGGTATTGTATAATTGGATATTGAAAGTTATATCTTTTAGACATATGCTACATTCCAAGGACTTCTCCAACGTACGCCAAATCGTCGTCCATTCATCCTCACTAGAGGACACTTCCCCGGATCCCAACGTTATACAGCAGTATGGACTGGAGACAACGCCGCTGAATGGTCTCACTTAGCTATCAGCTACCCGATGTGTCTGAGTGAAGCTTTAGGTGGTATGAGTTTCTGTGGTGCCGATGTCGGAGGTTACTTCCACAATCCTGATACGGAGTTATTGCAAAGATGGTATCAAGCTGCTGTATGGTTACCGTTCTTCAGAGCACACGCACATATCGATGCTAGAAGGAGAGAACCATATCTTTTCTCCGATGATGTCAAGAACAGGATTAGAACTGCTTTAAGGTTAGTATATTTTCCTAATTAATTATTGAATTAAAAATATTTGCTGCCACCTTTTGACTCACCACCTATTATTAATGTATTCTCCCCATTTTAAATGTATATACAAATGTGAGTTTGATTAATTACGTTATTAACGCAGTGATCGTGCAGTGGGATCTTGTAATATAATTCTTGTTTATCTTGGTATTTGACAACTTGTATAATATGTTAAAAATTTTGTTCTAACAATATATTTTTAGCTAAATAATTGTTTTTTTTACAGGCTCAGATATGCTCACTTACCGCTCTTCTACACCCTCTTTTGGCAACACGAAACAGAGGGAGAGCCTGTGATCAGACCCCTCTTCTACCAATATCCAAAGGATGAAAACGTGCTCGATATTGACAACGAACTTCTTGTAGGGGATTCAGTCCTTGCCGCAATGATCGCAGAACCGGGAGCTTCGAGCGTAAGCGTTTACTTACCAGGAGGTGCCAATGAATACTGGTATGACATTGAAGACTTCAAATTATATCAAGGAACCGGAAACTACAACATTCCAGTAACATTAGACAAGAGTTTGGCGTTTTACAGAGGTGGTAGTATTATACCAAGGAAGGATAGGCCGAGAAGAGCATCTACTTTGATGAAAAACGATCCGTTTACCCTATACATAGCTTTAGATTCGAACAAAAAGGCTAGTGGGTACCTTTATGTAGATGACAACGAAAGTTTTGAGTACAAAAACAAGAAATATTTGTATTTGCACTTTAGTTTCGAGGATAATACTTTTAACAGTGTTTTAGTGGATAATACTGATTACCCAACCAAAGAATGGGTGGAGAGACTTGTCATCTTAGGCCCTCCCAAAGGTATTAAGGGAGCAAAGCTGACTAGCAAAAGTCTCGGCACTGTAGAGCTAACTACTTCTTACACTCATGAGGATAGAGTTTTGGTGGTTAGAAAACCAGGAGTTAACATTAGAGAGAAATTTACTGTTGAATTATATTAATTTATATTAAAGGTATTCTTCTAGGAAGAATAGTTTTGAAGCATTATTATAAATTGTGATGAGAAATAAATTATTAATGGTTAATTTTAAGTTTATATTTTTAGAGAAATTTACTGTTAAATTATATTTAAAACGCTCTTCTTTTGCTTTCTTAGGAAGTATAGTTTTGAAGTATATTTTAGTGACAATTATTATAAGTTCCGATCAAAAATAAATTACAAACTGTTCATTTTAAGTTTATATTTTTCTACTCCCAACAAGAATAAAATCATTATTATTTTTTTGGGTATGGTACCATGTAGTATACCCAAATGTAAACTTATGATTCTGAAAATACCTCTATCATAGAATAAGAAGCAATTATTCTGTGCCTTTACATTCCAGAAACCAATTTCTGCTATTTGTCTTACAGAGGAGGACGTTGTATACACCAGAAAGTATCAATTCGTCTTTTCTCCCTAAATTTGTTGTTCGACCACACTGTGACATGTTTTGGTCTATATTTTACCTTGTAGACAGTGATAGCAGTCGAAGACAGAGTCTAAATGTAGGATTCATGAACAAATTTCCCACTTAACGGAATGGACAAGGTAAGTAGCGCCATCTTAATCGAATAATAGAAAATAGACACCAGTATCTCTGAACTACGCTATAACCACTGAAAATTTGAAATTAACTTCATTAAAAAATTCTTAAGGTATGCCTTTATGGTTTTGATCAAGTTTTTTGTTTGTATCTATTTTTGATTAATATATTGTCGATCTGGTTTCTGACTATTATATTCTTTGGTATCAGTAGGAACCTCCAGATGGACAATCTTCCTGTCGGGTAATTGGAGCACTGTCTTTCAACCTTAACATTTAAACCCTCCATTATCATCATACTTGGCTCGACAATCCTTTGTGGATCTTGGCCTGCTTACAGGGAAATCGCCACTCTCGTCGATTCCTAGCAACTTTCCTCCATCTTCTGACCCTTAGGTCTCCACATCATCAATCCATGTTCTACGCGGTGGTTCTCTCCTTCTGTCCTCTGGGTTTGAGCAAACGAGCAATGTGTCCAGCTCTTGTTAGTATCTGCATCTTAACAAATTTCACAATATTTGGATCTATCTATATAGCTAGTATAATTCAAAGTTATGTCTTTGACGCCATAGACCATTTCCACTTACTCCCCCAAAAATCTTTCGAAGTATTTTCTCTCAAAGATATCAAGCAGTCTATCGTCGTTTTGATGAAGTTCATGTTTCAGCCCTATATATCAAAACCGGTCTTATTTTAGACATGTTTTAGGTTTTTATTTCTCAGATGTTTTTGAAGACCATGGAGAAGTTTTGTTTGCTATAAGTCCCTCATTACTGTTGTAACATCTTCGGACAATTAATTGAGGACATCTTCTCAAGCATTAACTACCAAATTTTGCTTCAAGCTATTCAAATCATCTTAAGGAACTTTTTAAAAATAAACGTTGGATCTGAAACTTACCTCACAGAGTAAAATTATTTCTACTTGAGATATTCAATGAAGTATGGATACAAAATAACAACATAGAAAAATGGAAACAAATATTAGTAATTCCCATTTTCAAACCAGAAAAAATCCTGATTATGCAGACTCCTACCGCCCGATTTCTCTTCCTTCGTGCATTTTTAAAACGCTGGAAGAAATTATTAAATATAGGCTTGAATTTCATCTTTATTCTAATTCTTTTCTACCAGTGCAAATTCGGTTTTAAGAAAGGTTTCGACATTATAGATGCAGTATCGCAATTAATTTTAGATATTCAGTTGTGCTATTCAAAAAATCAGTACTTAGGTGTGATTCCTTGACATTAAAGGAGCTTACAATTGTGTCGACACACTGATATTGAGAGAAAAATTACTTAAAAATAGATATTCCAGCCAGAATTTGCAATATAATATGCCAAATGTTAGACACAGAGAAGTAACTTTAAGATCTGTCAATTACTCGACAATAGATCCCCGCCTAGTTTTAGTGGGTTCACCACATGGTTCAGTTATTTCGCCTCTCCTTTTTAATATAAATGGCGTTTCATTACAGCGTTTGCACTGGGTGTAAGTAGTTTTTTTCCTACCATATCCTTGCTTGTTCGATTAGGTTCGTAGTAGTCTTGGTGTATGGTAGATTTAGTTAGGCGTTAATTTTAAGAAATGTTGCTGGCTAAATGGGCACAGCTCCTAAAGGCCAAAAAAGAGGAAAAAACTTCCAAATTTTTCTATAAGCCATATTTTATTCAGAATAATAATGAAGTATATATATTCAGGGGTTCTACAGTATTCACTGCCTTCCCTCGCTCAACCGTTTCCATCTCTCTCTGTTGTCCCATTCTCCATAGTTTAGGCCTCTATGGCGTCGCGTACTTCGAATGTAAGTAAAAATCATAAAAATAATTCCAGAATTATTGTTAAGGAATTTTTAAGTAGTTGGTTATACTATGATGACTCAAACTGTCATTTATGACATAGACCATCGATATAATATACTAAGGAAAGAGAGGGGACGCGTAATCATATGGAATTCACTAAAGCCGGCACCAAAAAGGTTGCCAGGTCATATTTTATATAATGATCATTTTTTGAACATGATTTTATCATTACATATTTTTTAGTAGATCCATATAGTGTTTCAGTAAATTTAAATCAGAGATCTACTAAAAAATGAGTAGACCTGGTAAGCCTGCCAGAGGTAATAATGGGCAACGTACAGGCACCAAAACATGGCGGTCACATCAAAACTGGCTTCACTGTTCGAAAGTTTATTAAATGAGCGTTTCCTGTCCTCTCTCTTTCCCTGTCTAAGGATGGAACCTATGAAAAAATATTTGCGTCCAAAGTAGCCGATAACAATGGCCGGAATGTCAGTGATTTACGAAAATAATTAATAAACTTTGATCAGATAAAAGGCATATATCGAGCACAGTTTAATTTAATCTTGCCCAAGTACTTTTGATCCCTAGATCATCTTCAGGGGCATCTGAAATAAGCCAAGAAACGTTTTTTATAACCAAAGAAATTGATTAACTTCGATAAAAACTCTAAGTTTATGGTTGAAAAAAGGTTTTTATGTGATTAACGTTTATAGACTTACTTCGTCAATTGTGGCCTATCCGGCAAGAACAAGATGTCATAAACATATAAATTTACACTACACTACAAATGGACAAACAAACACTTTAAAATTATTTAAGAAAGGCTACATTACTTGAAGCAGTGATGCCAACCTTCTTGAAAGCTTTTTCCCTCAACTTGCCTTAAAAATTCCCACTTTTATAAAAAAATTCCCTCCCGTTTACAAAATGGGTTTTATAACAGAAATATAAGAATTTGTATATTTAGCCACGTTATGTTCAGCAAAAAAAACACTTAATCTTATTTCGGCGCCTTTCACGGCATTTTGGTGTTTTAAAGAAGTATTACCAGTTGCCAAAAACGAGGAAATACTTGAAATAGATTTAATAGCAGTCATTTTTTTAAGATGTTTCTTACCTGCAGCATGTTTTGCAGTTTTCATTTTTGTCACATAAAATGCATTACACACTTTCCACATACATTTTTTATTATTATGTGGCAAAGCCTTAACCGAGATTTTAAAAGAAGGATCTTCTAACCACTTACTGCTACCACTATCACTAAATACACTACTGTAGAAGTAACACTTTATACAGAAAGCACAGTACCTATAATGCTTAAAAAGAATTATACTGTGCAGAAAGTACCAAATAAGACAATTTCGGTGGGTTTCCCACTTCCACTACAATATTTATTCAAACAACCATAATTGAAATTTTATTTAAGTACCTAATAAATAAAGACGAAATTATTGGGACAAGTGCTTAAATCAGCATTCATTAAGTTTTATTATATTTTGAGTTAGGGAATAGGTACCTAAAGATCATAATATTTATATAAAAGTATAGTGATCTGGTTGTGAAATGATTACCCAACCATCCTCTATTTTAATTTTTGACACTAAGTGCTTTAGATTCTTGAGAGTTATGATATATGATTTCCGAATGATGTTTTGTTATGGTTAAGAATACTGAAATAGGAGAACATTATGGAACATTTCAATTACTACCAGGGGGTAAAGATATGTTTAATTCTTTTCGAATACTCTTTTGAATTTTTTTAAAACATATTTTACAATTTGCACTGGAATAAATATTCCCTTTTGAGTTAATTTTTTCCCTTTTCCCTTTTGTGTCAAAAATTCCCGCAAAAAGGGAAATTTCCCTCCGGTTGGCAACACTGATGAAGAAGCCGGAGACAGAATGGCTCCTGATCTAACGGAAATGTTGGGGTGACATGTGACAAATGACAACTTGGATGAGCAGTCACAATCATAGATATGTGATCTGCACCTTTTACAATTCTATGAAACTAAGTATTGACCAATAGCCCAACTGACACTACTATAGGAGGTCACTGATGAAATATAAAATTATATAGAATATTTTTTAAGTAGATTGAATAATCCAGATCTCACACTCAAACATGTCTGTAATAATTAAGGTGTTAGTTTGAGAGCAACTGAAATCGACGAAAAGTAAGAATGCAAGAAGCGGACTAAACAATATATTAGACAGTGGGTGGTTGACTACAATAAAATGGTCTACCAAGCACTATCTGTAATGTAGAAAGGAAGAGATCTGACTATGTAATTAAAATACTAATAATTGAAAATCAAAATGGAAAGCAAAGTATATAAATGGGGTGTAATCCAAGTAGTTCAGTTGAACCCACAGTCAATGGTATAACTATAAAATTACTATGGATGTGCTCAGTGCAGGAAGTCTAAACAGTCGAGCTGGGTCCACTACGAGGTGAAGCTGTAATAAAGTTTTTAAAAATAGGTTTAAATTTAGTACAATTTAAATTAATTTGAGTATTAAGACAGTGAGAGTTTTCATTTGTTTCCCTTGTAATTTCCAAATCTTCCAATAAATCCAACTCCATATAGTTTTTCTTTCTACTAATGACATGCAAGATAGATGAACCAGTGTTGATGTTAAAATTGTGTTTACTGGATAATAAGTGTTGACCAAAACTTGAAGAGTTTGGTCTTTTCAAATGTTCTGAAACTCTAGTGGATAACTTTCTAATGGTTCTACCTACATAAGAGGCATCACAATCATCACATTTTAATTTGTAAATACCACTTTTGTCAAGTGTGTTCATCCTATCTTTGGTGTTGATTAAGAAGGAACCTTTATATGTTTATGACATCTTGTTCTTGTCGGATAGGCCACAATTGACGAAGTAAGTCTATAAACGTTAATCACATAAAAACCTTTTTTCAACCATAAACTTCGAGTTTTTATCGAAGTTAATCAATTTCTTTGGTTATAAAAAACGTTTCTTGGCTTATTTCAGATGCCCCTGAAGATGATCTAGGGATCGAAAGTACTTGGACAAGATTAAATTAAACTGTGCTCGATATATGCCTTTTATCTGATCAAAGTTCATTTATTCGAGCATTCAACCTTATATTTAAATAATTAATAATTTTTTATTGTACATAAATATGTACAATAATAATTATTTTCGTTGTTATTTGCATTTGAATAAAAAATATAATGACGTGTAACATTGTAAAATTAAAAAAATATTAATTTTATAACATAAAAACATACAAAACATATATATTTTACACGTACGTAGTTGCACATCGCACGCCACTGATGTAATTGGATGCAAAATACTAAAAATTTAACGAATTTATTGATTTATCAAAAAGAATACATTAAATGATTAACTTACCATGTATTGTTACCTGTTTAACATTAGAATATCTGGGATAACTATATTAAAATTAATCACCTGTCAGATTAATCAGACATTGTAGCCGATAATGTGACGTCAGTTCCGTCGTTGATCAGCTACATGTAAAAATATCAACATGTTCAATCCTTAGTATATTATATCGATGCATGGAACAGACTTAAAAAGAGTGAGGAAGTACAAAAAACACTTTTATTAAAAAAATTTATTGTACTATAAATTTATACAAATTAAACCGAAAATATATTTTCTACCCTCTAATAATACTTTTATACAAAAAGTGCTGCTCTTTTAAAATTGCACGAACGAAACTAAATGACAGAAACGATTTTTGACGATTTATCGTTACTAACATATATACATTAAAACGTTAAATATGTGAATCACATAAAATCAACATATAACTTTGGTAGGTATAAGACAACTTACTGTAATGTGATTAATTGCAAAAAACTAAATGATATATTTACAAATAATTGTAATAGTTTGAGGGATTTGACTAAACTTAATATTTATTTTAAAGTTAAATTGAGATTAGTATATTCGACACTTTGTAAAAGTTAACTGTATGATTAAATTAACTAATGATAACTTTAAGAATATTCAAAAATCAGAAAGGCACTGGGAGTGGATAACATAAAAAATAAATACAGAGGAGAATCGCTACTACAGAAATAGCGAAAACGATATAAAAACATGTCTATATATCAACAAAATCATATTAGTTATACCATTTATAACTCAAGAACGGCTGGACAGATTTTTATGATTTTTACGGCATTTTTATTCCTAAAAATGTGCAACGAACCGTCCCTTGCTTCGGAGGACACGAAAAGCCGTTGGTCCCCTGGAGGAGTGCATCGACACTAGTTACCTGCAACAGGGTTAAAGATGCAATTGTCACCGGAACAATCCCGAAGGATCTCCCGAGCAGAAATGCCGAGGGTCCAGGTCGATCATGGGAGAACTTATCACAACGAAAGGGAAAAACACGATCGTGTGGTCGATAATACATGGATTTTTGTCCAAAACATTTAACACTCTTTGCAACGTGAAAGTTTACAATTCAATGAAGTCCATCAAATACATCTGCAAATATGTAACAAAAGGTAGCGATACGGCGGTTTTTGGCGTTCAAAATCTCAATACCAACGATGAAATCATGTAATATCAACTTCATCGATATGTGAGCTGCAGTGAGGCGATTTGGAGTGTTCATGAACGTCATCCCACTGTTGTATATTTGGCAGTGCATTTGGAGAACGGTCAACGAGTTTATTTCACTCCATGGAATGTAGCTCAATGTGTTGATTTTCCATTTGCCAGAGTGATTTATTTGAACGAACGTTGTTCTACTCTGAGATGCGACGTTATTAAACTTGGAACGGATCATCAAAGAAATTTCAACAGTTTCAACGTAAGAAAGGCGAACTTTGGTGGTGAGAAAACTAAAAGGAAATTAAATAATTTACTAGTTGATTCGTTTTGTATTCTAGAAAGCTTCCGGGGAGAAGACCAACCAGATGGACGGACTAAATTCAGAATTCAGCGGGCCACTCATTCTGCGAAACTCTTAGAGCAGCTGAAGATAGAGACCAATGGATACGATTTGTTAGTGGAGAAAATCGCTGTTGAGATATTATTGAACAGCTGTTATAGAAAATATTTGTTTCTCTTATGAATAATTGTACATAGCATGTTGACGTGAGGACAAACCATCCCCTTTATTCCACTCTCGCGCTTGGCAACAAAATGAAAAAGAACCTTAAGAATATAATCGACACGAAGTCACATGATTGAGGAAGATAATCGAAGCAACCTATGCAGTAAATGGCTTTGCTACTACGTGAATTAGTTCGTTTTTAAAGTTTTATTGAACTTCATTACTTTTATCTTAATATAGAAACGTTAATATGACCTGTAAGAAGTTCATTGGATCAGCTAGTTGTCTAATAAATAAAGATCCCACAATGATGGACTACCAATTACAAACATTTGTACTATTCCTAAAGTGGACCAAAATACTAGACTCAAAAACTGAACACCAAGAGAAAATATGGCTAGTTTTAATGCAGTATATGACTAATCCCAGACTGAAGATTTACGAGAAAATTAATTGTAATAAAAAATCATTTTTATCAATACAACGAACCAAAGAATACAGCTCAAAAACCACATCTAAAATACGAATTACATCGTATAATTGTAGTATAAATTGTTGTCAAGTCCACCATATCCTCCAGATATAGCTCTCACTGACTTTTTGTGCACACAGCTCAAATAATTCATAAGTGAGAAACGATTTTTATCGAACGACGTTAATAAGGATGTGTATTTGTATTTTGTGGCTTATAGAATAGCATCTGACAATATAAACATGAACAACTAATAGATGTACTACGAACGACAGGTATTGACGACAAGAATATTCGGTTTGTGACAAACCTACACTGGTGTCAAACAGCAAGAGTAAAAATAGGCGATGAACTTACTGAAGCTGTGGAGATCTCTACTCGCGAGGAAATATTTGAAAAAGTGTGTGGATAATGCAACAGAAGGCGTAAAAATAAACGGTGAGTTAACGAACAACAAGAGATAATATGCCAGTTACACTCTGATCCTTGCCAGTCGCATAGATTAATTATAACAGGCGATGGAAAGGATTAATGTAGTCAGTGAGAACTACGGTCTCAACTTCAAGAAAACAAAATGGATACTGATAAGCAAAACGCAACAATCTGCTTGACAGTTACAGATAAACAACATACTAATTGACTAAGTATCTCACGTATACTTTGACACCAAACGTAAGTGCAAAATGGGATCAGGCCCCACAAATTTATGCGAGAATATAACTAGCTAGAGCAACACTTAACTAGCTCTAGATAAGTGCTATATGCAACATCGGAATTGCCATGTTAATAGCCAACCACCTGAAGAAAAAGAATCAAACGGCTCGAAGGACCAATGGATAAAATCTTCTCGATCGACGATGTGAAATAATTCCTGAAGTCGTGGAGTAAATGTTTTATTGGTAGCTAATAAGTATACACTCGACGCAACTTCAAACAATGACTTACGTTGTTTATGAAGTGAATATTCTAATTAGACTACGTGCTCAAAAGCCTTCAACCCCAATTTACAATCACAAAAATAAAACATTAATTCATTTAGAAGTCGATTGCCTTGAACCTTGTAATTCTCACCTTTATGCATAGACGCTGACTCAAATATAATTTGAACTAGATAGTTTTGCAATACAATTTAGCAATTGATACAATTCTACCAGAACCTGTTATAACCTGGTACATAACGTATATTATAGATATCGATTACAATTATATACATTGAAATTAGAAGTTAAGATTAATGTGAGATAACAAACTAAGGGTTTAATTTGTGATTGAACAACAATTACTCTAAGAGTCTGGATTGTAACTGCAAACATGAAAACCAAAAATTAGAAGATCACTGAAACATGTGTATTGAAGATAATAATAACAGTCTCCCTTTATACCGCTAGTACACCTTTGGGACTATCTTTTTTGGGCCTACAGTATACAAGGAAAGTAACAGGGCCAGTGCTACGCTTCAACCGCCTATTATTTACCCAAGGTATCCATTTTATTCAGGCTAAGTCGACCTGGAAATGTAGATATTTTAAAAATATCTAGATGTTTTCGCCGGCGCTGAGATCGATCCCCGGAGTTCTGCGTGATAGTCAGACACTCTACCACCTGAGCTATCCGGCCCATATTAAAGCATATACAAAATATAATTATAACAATGAAAAAGTGTTTTATCGAACGAATATTAAGTCTACACGTAGGACTTTATATGCAAAGTGGTTATTGAACTACTAAAATTATGCAGCGCTCAAACTATGCCGAGTAAGACCTCAGAAGTAACAAAGAGAGTGAAATTGTGATTTATAGACCGATTTCAAGATAATATGGTATCTAATGGCGAAATATTAATATCTACTTTAGATTTTAACCGCTGATTTTGAAAAATGTCTGACGTCAGTGTGGTTCGACGAATTAACCCACTCAATTACTGACATAGAAGTGAGTACAGCAACCCTCTAAGCCAATAAGTCCACTGTAAACATGTATAATAATAAAATTGTTACTAATAAAGTTAAGACTACAATTTAACCACTTTAGACTCTGGGTTTACATACCTATGGTGTAAGTTACATTATTATAAAACATTTTCTATAATAATTATTCGATTAATAAAACTGTCTAGTTAAATCCCTCAATCAGATAGTAATTGTTAAAACAAAACTAGAGAATTAATCAAATAATGTTAAAATAATAAGGGTACTTATTATTTCTTCAAAAATTGCTTAAGGATATCTTAAATTTGCATTTTTTAATAAACGAAAAATATTTTTGCAGCAACTGGCAATATAATAATAAAATATATATAAAAAATGTGTTTCATCTTAGAATAAAGTAAGTATTTAAAAATAGAGCATAACAATTAATATTGAAGCTTGAATCTAATACACTTTGCTTCAGAATGGGTTTTGGCCATATAATGGCTATATAATTTAACACATCCATTTTTTTTTTCATAATAAGTTGTTTATAAATTGCATTCGAATCATATAATCAGTAAATGTACGCTGATTACCTGCATGTCACAAACGCAAGGCGAACCTGATAATTTTCATTTTCTTTCTTGCTTCCTTTCTACTTATTTGAAATTTTAACTCAGAAAAATCGTGGCAATAATGTCATATTGTTCCCTTTTACTGCTCATAAATATTGTTGAATATTATGGCAAAATAATATACTCGAGAAGAAAAAAAAATGTGCCCCGCAACATATTTTTAACGGAAATCAATGTATCCAACATTTTGTTTGTTATTTCCCTTTTGGGTATAGTTAGGCGAAACCACAAAATCTAACAAGAAATAAAAATATAAATGAACTTCTTTTTACGTATTACTCACTGTTGTTATATAATTATATGACGTATGGCGTACGGATTGTATTTCCAAAAACTCACCTATTGTAAAATTGGTGAAACTCCCTATTTTTTTATTGACTGCTTTATTGCATAATTCAACCGCGTTTAGTATAATCTTTCAATATAAAACTGAATCATCTCCAATAACTTATCCTTCAATTACCCTTCAGTGTAGATGGCGTTACTAGTTTAGTTCGACAACAGGCCCTTTCATCACAATGTTTTGTGCGCATGCGTATCGGTCATTTTTTACTATTATTTATAGTAAACAAGCATGTTAGGTTAGATTAGTAATATAAATATCAAAAAGTACCTATGAACCCATAATTAAGATATAAACAAAAAAAAAAAAAATGGCGAAGATAAAGAAAAAAGTGCCTCAATTAGCACATCAAATATTATTAGGTATATCTGTACGAAAAGAAAATAAGTACGCGCAGACGGAATCAGCCATGTTTTAGTCGGAACCAGGGCTGTTCAGTGACTTTTATCTTGTGTGCATAGAAAAATTAACTAGGTTTAATTTATTTACGGCAAGTATAGACGTAATATGCACTATTTTATTCGTACTTTTAGTTGAAGAATAGATTAAATTATTTCAAATGTACTAAATTATTAATCTCTAAAAATTTAAATTACAGTTCTGTCGTAGCTTGTCACAAATTTCTTAATCCGAGTCTATGTTTCCGTTTAAAATATGGCGATCGCGTGCTGACAAACTTCAAAGGCGGCATCTGAGAGTGGGCATTCTGATTGTTATTTATTCTGTGGTACAAGTTTCAGAAAACTTGATGATTCTGACATTGTAGCTCACATCGAAAGGTTTCCTTCATACTAAAGCCATTACATGAGAAAAAATAACCCCAATAGAAAGTATTTCAATTCAGGACTAACAATACGAAAAAGTATGATCTTTACAGAGAAACATGTGAGATTAATATGAAAGAACATGAGATTAAAATACATACAAAAACAAATATGTAATAATTACCACATTTAATATCATTTAAAGGGCTTTTACCGATTTACCTATGTATACCTGGTAACTGTACTGACGATGGACTTATTAGTACGAAAACGTTCTGTGATGTAGCCCGAAAGGGTCTTTTTAGAATATTATACCTTTTATAAAGGATTTCTTTAAATAAAGATTTTAGTGAAGTAATTTCCAAAATTAATTTTTTTCTCACAGAATTCAATTAATTTTTTTCGTTGTATACTACATTGTATACTGTTAATGAACAATAAATAATATCTTAGAGAACCAAAATGACTATCTACAGAACACTGATTAGACCCGTAGTAACCTATGGATGTGAAACTTGGGTAATGACGAAAAAAGATGAAGCCCAACTTAGGACATTCGAGAGAAAAATACTGAGGAAAGTATATGGCCCGGTACAAGAGGAAGATGGCACATGGAGAATCAGGAGAAACGACGAGGTTAATGAGTTAAATGAAGGTTATGACATTGTAAGATTTGTGAAAAGTCAAAGACTGTCATGGTTGGGACATGTGCAGAGACAAAACGATGCAAAAACAACAAAGAAAATGTTACAATGGAAGCCCATAGGAAGGCGAAAAAAAAGGAAGGCCCAGAACGAGATGGTTGGATGACGTGGAAGACGACCTGAAAACAATGAACATAAGACAATGGAGAAGAAGGGCACAAGAGAGATCTGAATGGAAGGACATAGCCAGACAGGCAAAGACCCATCCAGGGTTATGATGCCAAAAGAAGAAGAAGAAATAATATCTTAATAAAGACGTTTATTTATTTTCCTTTATATCAATTATCCTTCAGCTCCTTTCAGGTCTAAACATTATAAGTTTTTGACGTGTTAAATTAAACGCTTGACATCATTTTTAATAGCACTTCATGATGTCCTACCTGTTTAGCTGTGTACTTACAGCCTGAACTTAGTAAATAGATTGTGAGTAAAGTCTTTTTCATTATTTTGTCCGTGTACAAAGTGCAATATGGCTTAAAAAATCAATGTAAACATCTGTTCTCAATATACTCTCTGGAGTAGCCTTCACCTACTGATTTTTGAATGCAACTTTTTAAACAGGATATTTTAAACACTTTGCTTTACTAAGAGAAACAAACACATTTGAGATCTTACAAATGCAAAAAATATTTATCAATCAGGCAAAAAATATACCATACAGCTACTCAAAACAAACATCGCAAAAGTTTCTATTCAGAACTTACTTCTGTCGCACGTCTACCAACTTAATTTCCCTAACTTGCAGATTCTTGTCACTTTTAGCCGCGAATTTGATGAGAGCTTGTGTAGAAATCTGCAGCGAGTGCCTACAATCTAATCTAACGAGGTTTTCACATTTAGAGAGGTGCTCTAGACTCGTTTCGGTCACTAATTTGGAATGGCTCAAATCTAAACTAACGAGATTGGTGACTGTGTTGGCGGGTTTCGTGCTTAGTTGGGCTATTCCCGCGTCGGAGATCCGAGGACACATACCTAAGCTAAGGTGTTGAAGTTTCGGTAAGTACTGAGTGACATATCGCATCGCTATGTCGGTAATATCGGTACCTGCTAATTTCAAGTCTTTTAGATTTCGGAAACGAATTTTTTCTGAAGGGAGACTAGTCCGAGAATCGCTATTCGGTCCGATGATATCCCTTAAAGCAGAGTCATTAAAATCTGAAATAAAACTAATGTCTAATGCTACTAACACGGCGGAATGGTTCGACTTCAACGATATAGCTGTTTTGACATTTATACTAACAAGTGACAGCTCTTTAAGTTGACCCAGGCGTTGTATCAACCAAGGTAGTTGAAATTTATTAATATGGCACCAGTCGAGGCAAAGACATTCGGGTTGTCGCCTTACAATACCTTTTAAAATGTCCGACGATATGTGTTTTCTATTGAAAGACATTTTCCTCCACAGACACGGAGCTACTGTAAAGGTTGCCCAGGTTTTGCACACTAAAGCGCAAGTAAGCAATTCTTTGGGCGACATATATCTGAAGACTAGAAGCATACAACGTTTGTCCATGGCTAGATTAGTTGTAGATACTGGTGTGGAAACTATAGACGCGGGTCTAACTACTACCATAGGCTTCTTTAACACTTTCGTAGAGTTATTGACTATTTGGTGGGCTAGCTGCATTCTAAACGCGGTTTTTCGAGGGGGGTCGCCGGGTGACAAACTTTTACTTTCTATTTCCGCACCTTCACTAGATCTTCTCTTCTTAATTGGTAACAATTCTTTAATATCTTTGTGTTCCGTATCGCTCCCTGAATCCGACATTTGTTCTTGGTTGGTTTTATTGTCTATAGCACTAGAAGCGTCTGAACTGATCGACATTCTGCGGATATCTGAAGATTTCTGTCGCGCGCGGAAATGTCTTGGTCGGTAGTCTGTGTTTTTTCCGAGTTTGCAGCACATAGGACATTCCCAGGAATTTGGCATGTCTTCGTTTATGAATCCTGTAAATTCGGGGCAAAGTCGTTGGACGCACTGAGGGTGAGCTATCTCGTAACAAACCTGAAAACAAAAAACATACTTAGAATATATTAAACAAAAGGTAAATACGATTTACGTATTTTTCAAGCTATATTTGGTCAATGTTTTTACAAGGCACTGAGACCTGGACACTGAAGGTTGATAGATCAATCGCCTAGAGGCGTTTGAGATATGGTTGCATAGAAGAATGCCTCGAATACCTTGGCAAACCAATGGAGCTGTGTTAAATATAGCAAATGCCGTCCATGAATTATCGAAAACTATCTAAATAAGAAAAATTTCTTACGTAGGGCATGTTCTTAGAGAAGACCCGTACAAAATTCTTCAGCTTATCATAAAAGAATTGGAAGTAAGCAGATGTCGTGGCTTAACATTCGTGATTAGACAGCAATAAGCAGTACCAAACAATTATTACGATTGGCTGAAGACCGTGAACAACTTGCCAACATTAGGGGGACCTATTATGACAGCAAAAGAAGATTTTTGCTACTACGTATTTGTCCCATTTCCTGTAAATAAAGATACTCACCGAACATTCCATGAGATTGCTAGCACTCTCGCACCGTTGTGGCCCTTTCTGAAGCGGCGTCACAGGCGTCTGCATCCATCCGTCCAATCCGCAATGCGAACAAGCAGCTGTTACTGGCAGCATCGGTTGCAAGCATTGCCTCATATTGCAAGTCTGTTTCGCTCTTCCCGGACCGCCGAATTTCACCATATCCAAGCAGAAACTGCACTCACCACAATCGCTACGTTGACACGCTTCGCACTTCTTACACCTGAAAATATTTTTTCGGTAAATATGTAATTTTTATAAATAAAATATAACAACATAAAAGTGATATCGCGAGTGTTAAAAGTTCATTGCAGAGATAATTTATGTTTATTGGAAATTAGTTGCTGATGTTATTCAGCGCATGTATGGTTAGAAATTATCTGCCAAGTGCTCACTATTCTTTTTACTTTACACACACAAATGTACTTCGAGAACTGAGATAGTACGGAAGAGGCTACTGCAATACATATTTGGCGCCCAACGTGGGGCGTTATACACTTAGTCTCAACCTTACTTCAATACACACACGTTTTGCAATGTGTTTGATCAGTTCCTAAAATATTATGAACCATTTGCCACATTAATTTCAGGAGTTCGTCTTAAAGTGACTTTTACTTTTTAAATTTTCAAAAAATCCAAAAAAAATCCCAAAAAAAAATATTTGAAATAAATAATTATTTCAACTATTATATAAATATTGGTTTCAACAGCCTGAAATCGTCAACGACAATTACCAGATCGTCAAGGAAGTTTATAGGTATGGGCAAAGTACATTTGTAGTGCAAGCGATTTTAATTATCATGAATATGAACATTATTACCTTGTACGTCGTCTTCGAGGTCCACCTTTTTCTCCAGCAACTTTAGGTCCTTTAAAGGGAGGCCGAGGAGGTTTTTGCATGCTTCCTTTATTATATGGACCCCTTGGACTTGGAATCTTTCCTTTTTCATCGTCAGGAACTAAAACAATTAATATTTTTTTGATATTCTACATTATAGTACAATATAAAGTGTCTTAAATAGCTGTAATGATAGATAAGATGGTACATTAATTATCGTGGTTTGCATCTTCCCTTCTTTTCATCTAACAGTAATCTTGATAAAAAATGGCAGATCTTCAAAAGATGATTTTAGACGACGTCTTTAAATATTTACGAAAGTGATTATCTCAGGCTCCAACAAATAAAATAGAGCATATGAACACGTGATACGACAACAAACTATTGAAGTTTAGTGGCAAAATCATGCTACTGGAATTTACTCATTCGAATAATCAGTTCGGATTTTTTTATCACCTCAGAATAAAATTAAAACTACAATAATAATCGGAAACTAGAAAAATAGTAGAAGTAGATTAACACTGTGAAAGAACTATAAAGGAAATATATTTCCGGAGAATTATTTAAAATGTCTACTAATTGTTAGTTATATAGAGACTTGCAGAATAATTATTCCAAGAGTATTTGTCACTAACAGACCATATCATATTTTATTGCAATTTCAAGCTTCAAAAACGCCTATTTTGGATATTCTTTTACATATTTGACAACAAATTTCATACATAATGCAATATTACCTGCAAGAATGGCCCGATCCGTAACTGCCAGTTCTCTGTTATCCTGTCTATGAAGCCCAATCAGTGTTCTGACATCCTGTATTAATGATATGGGATCTTTTAAAAGATCTGGAACGCTTTTCTTATGTGATGGTAACATATGAAGGTATAAAACTATTTCCTGCAAAATAAATATTTTTTAAACTTTAATCTTAGTATGTGCGGAAAAATATGTGGGATGAGTATATTTTCTAAGATGTTTAAAATTGTCGACTATTTTGACACACGTATCTCGCGACGCGTAAAACCCTTGGTAGGGTTAACTGTTACTGTTAAGGCATTACAAGATCACCTTGAAGGATTAGACGGTCTGTCGCCACTAGATGGTAAACAAACCGTCCTTAGCTCAAGAATTCTATTTCAAAAGTAAATAAAGAGCAGTTAAGGCTCCTCTTTCTGCTACCGAAGTACGGCCGACTGGCGCTCCCGGCAGACTACTGAACCTTGTGCCCGACACATACGAGGGTGGATTGATATAAAACTAGCCTTTAATAGAAAAAACAAGTTTTTTGGAATTAAATCGATTTATTTCTCAACATAGTCCCCATTTAGCTCGATACACTTAGTAAGACGATGTTCCAATTTTTTTATCCCATCCGAATAATACTTTTGCTCGAGGTTTTCAAAATAGACCGAAGTTGAAAATAAGAAATATGTCTTTTAAGTTTGTTTTAAGCTTTAATCCAAATAAAGATCATAATCACATCATTACCGCCATTTATTCACTCCATGAGTTAAACAAAAAGCATTAAAAAATTACATAGATAGGTAAAAACCACTTGAAGTAAATGTCTATACAATCATTTTCCTCAAATCCCCTTGTCTACTTTCCTATTTAATGTAATATGTCACCAAATTTCGGACTGTACCTTCCCCATTAATTCCTGCCACATGTGTTATTCTTCATTAAAAGTTCAGGAGCTGTGTGTGTAGATAGTGGATGGCATTAGAACTTGTCTATTTGCCACAGAATATTTGTATTTTTTTTTATTATTATTATTAAGGATAGGATAGGGATAAAAACATGGCCACTCGTTTCTTGTCTAGGGACCCATCAAGACATTTTTATTAAGTTCTTAGTTAAGTTAAGTTTTATTTTTTTATTATTAGTTCAGGAGCTTTGCGGATAGATGACACAATTATTGTAAATTAAGTGCTTCAATAATTACTGATAACAAAAATATTTTATTTTGCCTCATATGGTAATTTTCTTAATATTTCTAATATAATATCCTTAATTTTGATACAAAAATACCTTTATCTTATTTACTTAGAAAAATCCTTCAAAAAAGGCATAATCCGTCCCAAAGAACATCACTGAGTCAATCTGCATAGTCCTCCAGATCCAGACACTCATATGACAAAAGAGTAAAACTTATCCACCAACACTCCACCTCAAGACACATTCAAGCACAGGAAGGACACCTACATCCAGGTTACATATGTACTAGCTTCAAAAACTTTGTAACAATACAGAATCCTGCACATGCCGGCCAATATTTGCTAACAGCTCAAATTTGATCAAAATTTAAGTTCAATTTCTTAAGGTTTTACTCTCAAATATCTCAAAATGCCCAGAGCAATCATAATTTAGTAATATCTAGAGTTAACAGTAAATTCTCCTAAGAAGAAATCGAAGCCAGCATCTCGGAATCAAAGATCCCATTTACAAGTTACCCGCATCATCTTAAGGAAAAACGATTCTCTAGTAGCGTCGTCAGTCTTCACATATTACGAAACCAAGTACATCAAGGCCCTTTTGAGATATTTTCTTTTAACGGCGACAAATCCATTACATTCTGATAGACTCAAATCGAATGTTATCTCTCTCGCCTCTAAAAGCACTGCCCTAAGTGCTGTAAAAATGGACATCTCAGTGCAGAAATCCCCAAAGAATAGCATGCCCTAATTGTGGTCAAGACCGCAAATGTTATGCCTGACCCAAAATACCTTAACCGCCAGGGAGATTAGAATGTATATTCACCAACATATTCCATCGTTAAAATCCCCAATCTACTCTTCAAGAAACCCAGCTCGTCCACTGTGATACCCCCGTTACATATTCTCCTCGAAAATGAAGATATCACTTCTCATATCCAATAGCAAAAAATACGTTTCGCGAGTGAGTTTAGTACCCTAACATTTAGAATTGGGACTCAAAACGTCCTCAATGCGCCTTGTTGCACCAGAGGACTCGTCAGATTCCCTAAACGCAAAGGTTCTTTCCTCCATACTGTTCTAGTTGGGGTGAAACCTATCCTAGATGAGACGAAATCCACACTTACCTCTCACTATGCCAGTGTTTCTAGTGCTATTTTTTTTTAACAGAGCATTGAGTCCACTCTATTTTATTATATTCAAGGTTTGAAAAACAATAAAATTATTTGCAAGTAAATTTAGCGGAAAGTAAACTGATTATCAGTTTGTCTAATAATTTTTTAAAGATTATGAAATCATAAAGTCATTCGTTTTCACATTGATTTCACTTTTTATATTATTTACTAAATTCCTTCATAAACTGTTCCTATTAATTTGAAAAAATTAACCAAAGACTTATCTCACACAAGTCTACTTATTACATATAAGAAGAAAAATACTTACCTTTAAACCATGCAGTTCCGCCTGCGTGAGATGTATATGAGGCCTATCCGGCGGTATAGGAGCATCTTGGCCGGTCGTTAAATGCGAATTTCCTAATAAGCAGTGTACGTACCGTTCCAATACGTACCACAACATTTCTGTGAAAAATGGATAGCGAAATTTTTGAGGGACCTAGAAAATTATCAAAAGTTTTATTGGGGCGACTGACGAATACAATCGACAAAGTTGTTTAAGTTTCATATAATCTATCTCGAGACCTATAAATATTCCTCATTAAAAAAGATACTAAAAAAATAAAATTATTACTTTAGAGAAATACACTTTTTGTAGAACTTTGTCTTTGATTAGAAAACAAAAACAAAAAGTTATTTTAAACAAAACTTATGTATATCAAAAACATTTACGAATTAAAATTATTTTCGATTATATAGGGTCAGTCAGAAAGACGGAATGAACCAAAGTTGTGTTTTTTTAAAACGTATATTAAAGCGTCTGTGTCGAGTCGCGTTAATTCAAACCTGCGATAAGTCGAACCTCTCTATAATTCAAAGTTATCACGAGTTCCCTACAAAATCTCTTTATATTTCAAACTAATACAATACATTTTTATGCACTTGGTAATTCGAACGAAAAAAAATTATTACTATATAACAAAACGACGTGTTAATTCGAACTCATCGGCGTCCAATACTCGACAATTCAAAGTTGCAGAGAGAAAGAGGCGGAAAGATTGTATGTATCAAAGCGCCTTTGTTTTTGTTATGATTAATTTGACTACATATTTGACACACACTTCTCACGAATTGGTTTGTTTAGTTATTAGTTACTGTTACTCTTTCGTTAATATACAGATTAAAATTTTGTTAGTCATGAGCCCTAGAAAGTATAAATGTTTAACGATTACTGAAAAGAAGAAGTTAATCCAAAGGTTAGAGGAAGGTGAGAAGAAAAGTGATGTTGCACAAAAAATTTAAGATTCCTCTGAGTACTTTCTCAACCATAATAAAGCACAAGGAGAAAATTAATGCTGCTAAAACTGCTGGAATACGGAAAAGAACTACTAAAGATGAATTTCCTCGTCTGGAAGAAAGTCTGTTCATTTGGCTAAGACAGTGTAGAGGACAAAAAGTGTCTATTAGCGGAATTTTGTTGAAGGAAAAAGCAAAAGAGTTCGCGTCTACTCAAAGCATCAAAAACTTTGCGGCAAGTGAAGGGAAATTTCAAAAAGAGAAATGGAGTTGTGTTTAAAAAAGTTTGTGGGGAAAGTGGAAGTGTTTCAGAGACATTTTTAATACTGATCTATTTAAACTGGCCTATTTTTCAAATGTTTAATGGACAAGACGCTTTCTTTTAAAAATGTAAAAAGGTCATGGGGGAAAACATAGTAAAGAGAGGTTAACAGTTTTACTTGCAGTAAATATGGACGGATCGGAAAAACTTAAAGTCTTAGTGATAGAAAAAATCAATGAAAACGCGATGTTTCAAAGGTTTGAAATCGTTTCCTACGGATTGTCGTGCTAAAATAAAGAGATAAGGATAAAAGCTTGGATGACGACAGAATTTTTTAACAATTGGCTTTTAACAGTTAATGGGGACACGACACGGCAAAAGCGGAAAATTTTACTATTTTTAGACAATTACACTGTCCACATCAGTCCTTCTACATTGTCCAACGTAAAACTCTACTTCTTTCCGCCAAATACAACTTCCAAATTGCAACCATTGGACCAAGGGATCATACATAATTTTCTCGTTTTAGAATCTCTCGACAAGCAGCTAACTGAAAATACCAGGGTTCTGACAGCAATTTAACTGATTGACAAGTCATGGAGAGGTGGAACACTCCTAACAATTCTCAACTGCTTCAAAAAATCCTGTTTCATAAAAGAAGATTAGGAAAATCTTAGAATACTTATGGATGATGAAGAACCAGCAATAGAACCATTAGTTGACATCAGCGGTGTGAGTTTTTCTGACTTTGTTCAAGTGGATGAAGATGTTGCTGTCTCTTAATCGGTTAGGTTCACTAAACGATGGCGAAATTTTATCTGCGACAGATACGAATGAAAAAAGCAACGATGAAGATGAGTACGATACATCAAAATCTTTGGTAGAGGTGTCAGTTAAGGAAGCAAGATCCTCATTCGATACGTCACAAACCTTCTGTCTACAAAAGGAAAGTGATGAAAAAGCATTTCAGGTACTTTTTCTCTTGAAAAGAATTATTGAGCAGTCTGAGCAGCAGCAATGTGCTTTGAAGCAAACCAGTATAATACAGTTCTTTCGAAAGATTGATTAATTCACGTTATGAATACATATATGTATGTACACTTAATAATTCGAAGTCTTATTTATTTTGTCTTACAAATTTAAAACCATTTGATATTTCAAACACTCAATAATTCGTAATATTTTAAGAGTCCCTCGAGTTTCGAATTAACGAGAGTCAACTGTATTTACAATTTTTTGAGAAAAAACGGTAATATTTAAGGGCTGTGGATTAGGTTTCCAAGTAATAAAAATGTAAATGATATTGTCAAAAATTTTCTAGTGTAGTGTCCTCCATTTAACAATGAAGAAGATTTTAGAAGGAATCCATCATATTGGGGTACGTGGAACCAAAAGATGATGAATGAGTCTCTGAGGTACATTACCAAATGTTGTATACACATGCTACAATATATGAAACGTTGTATATTCTGACTGTTAATTTTTTGTATTTTTATTTTTGTTTTTTTGGCATATTTTTACAAAATTCATACGATTTTATACATATTTAACAATTGAAAATGTCCTTTTTTTGTTCATCAATAAATAATTGTAGCGTATTCGAATAATATTATCAATTATTACAGTATTAGTTTTTACTACTCACCTTCGTTGTATCTTCAACTTGAGCTATTTTCAACTGTTGGTCAATTCCGTACGAATGTAAGAAATTCCCGCCGAAAACTAGCGAATCCATCGGAGTGTACACGGCGTGTATCCATCCCGTGGGAATGAAGAAGGTGTTCCCTTCGTGCAAAACTATCCTGGCGCATTTTTCCACTGTATCGCCGAAGAAAATGTCTGATTGTTTACCCGAGAGAACCCAACGTTCGTATAGTCCGAGATTGTGTTCTGTAGGGGGAATTAACCAAAAAACTTTTCCACCTACGAATTTTAGAATGATAGTATTTAAAAAGAGATATTTATAAAGTATATTTGTAGTACGAGGACTACTTTTTAAATTTTTACAAAATATAAAGACAATTATGTAATCCATTACAATTTCCGTTTTATTTTTTATCGCGTGACTCGCACGGAGAGTTTTGAAACGCAGATAAAAGGAACGGGCCAACGGCCAATCTGAATACACCCATGCTTTAACCAATAGGATCGTGCGAATTAGGACTAGTTGGCGTAAAAATAATCTTAGCTCGGGGAAATAAGATTTCTCGTTACCTGACAAATCCAGGTAGCTGAATATTTTTTTAGTTATTATAGGCCTATATAAAGAAAACTTTTCTGCAGAGATTTCCGAGTCTTTTTCTTACCATTAACGAGATTAATATTTGAGATAAAATTACAAAACTTTATCTTTTGAAACATAAAAAAGCTTTCGTCTGAATTTAACTGGTCTGTCAGAAGTAAACAACGTATACTTTGTTAATATGTTAATTGGTGGCGTTAGGAGAAAACAAAAATTTATGGAATTATTTTAATAATATAATTTTTTTAAAATATAAATAATAAATAAATAAAATTACTTTATTAAATTTTAAAAGTATTATTTAAATTGTAAAAATACAGAAAACAGTAAGAAACTTCGCGCTAGTCTACTGTACCGCCTACTCTACCATCTTCTTTTTTTTTTTTTAATTCCAAGCTATTTATTGATAATAATTTAAAAAAGTAACTAGTTTCATTTTAAAAATAAAGACGAGTAGGACTTAACATGTTATAGTAATATATTAAAATAAATAACTTTTTAGAGAAACATGTAACCCGTGAAGCGTTGATCAATGAGCTGCAGGCTAAACAAATTGTTTTTACAAGTAAAACATCCTTGAGTAGAATATTAAAAGATTTGGGCTTTGAATTTAAAAAAGATGGTCATCGAAAAGCTTTAATTGAAAGAACTCATATCGCAGCACAACGAGCGTGTTTCTTACGTCAATACATGGAAAACGCTATGAACTGTCTGTTTTGCCTTGCAATTCTTAGAAGGCACAGATTAAACAAAATTCTGGATTTTGGTTTCGTCAATAGAAATCTTTTAATTTCTACTTTTGCGATTTATTATCAGATGTCGATATGGCGTCCATACTAAGGCCATTTTATTGTTGCTTCTTTTCGACAAAAAATATTTGTTTTCACGTTCAGAGATTCTGTAACAGTCGCTCTGATGAGTCCTGTTAGCATGAAATACGTATAAGCGAATTGTAGATGCACTATACGTGAAATCAGATCTTAACTGTCTTTCTTTTATTAACGTAAGTGTTTCAAAAACATACAAACTTTACTTTTTCGTGTCTGGATCCGAATACAGTTTTTCTGCCTAATATCGGGCTACGTCTACACCCTTTGTATTTGCGAGCCATAAATCATCGAGGGTGCACTGTGATGGGCAAAGTCTTCATACTCTGAGGTGCTCCACGTTCTGTATTTCCCCACATTCACAAAGTGCGTCGCTGTCTGTCTTGATGCCCCATTTAATGAGGTTCTGTTTTACAGGGGCAACACCTGTGCGTATGCGATTGAGTGTCCGCCAGGTTCTCCAGTCCAGGTTCATTCTATTAGGTCGTTCTGTATGTAGGGGGAACAGTTCGGGTGGTTCGACGCTGACATTTCTCATAAACCTTTTCCTTGATTTAAGTCGGCTGATTCCTGGCAGTTCGTCAAACCCGTATAATTGGTGCCTTTCATCGAAAGTTTGCCTGAACTTCTCCACATATTGTGAGGCGCATCTACGGTCGTCTGGTGATGCGAATCCAGCTAGAGGTAGAAGCATGCTTATACGTGTGGTGCCAAAGGCAAATTGTGCATACTTGTACAAAAAGATTGAACAAGTATGCTTAACAAGCTTGCAGTTGTGTCTGTAGCCGCCTTAACTTGCATCGACCATCTATTATTCTTTTACTACTGTTCAGCGTTGTCATTTTTTATTAGATACTTTCAGAAGTCCGTTATTCTATGACCGTATGTGAATTATTAACATAGAAGTTAATAAATTATCTATGAGCACAACCTGGCAACAGTGTTGTCGCTAAAACCCAATTATCATCTCTCAGAATTTAGTGCCTAGAATTTTGATATTATATTATATCTTGTGAAAGAGCTTAAAAAGAATTCCGTTAAAGATTAAGGAAAAACTGTCGAATTGTGGAAAGATAAGTTAAAATAAAATGTTTTACAGCGTCAGTTGCGTTATTTAATAGTTTACCTCGTATTTTTATATTGATCTACATACGTTAATAATTATATAAAAAACATTACCCAAAGATTTTTAACCCAATTTGTTGTGTACTTTACTACACTTCACATTTTTTTCATAATATTGCTTCATTTACTTAGCCAATTTCTAACAGTTGTATTTCACAATGTAATAACATAGGTCAAATTCTAGGAATACAGTAATGCAACGTCAATAGCACTTTATGTGGTGGTCGTTTATATACAAACAAAATTGTTCCAGTATTAGGTCCTTTTAGATCGAAAGACCATGACAGTTATGTTTCTGTAATAATAAATGAACTGTGATATACGAGAAGTATTACGCGTCCTCCGGAAAACATTGGGATGAAATTAATTTAGATGCAAAGAGAAGGAAAATTCAATGTAAACCCAGTTTCAATTTATAATTATCTACAAAATGTATAAAAAGTACTGTAATTTGTTAATCTTTAAAGCGACTTTTAAATAAAAGTTTTTTCGGAATTAATCAATGTAAGACAAATGTGTGAAACGCTAGAATTGTTTCAGAAGTGGCTATTACTGTGGCGCACCCAGGGGGGGTTTTGGGGGTTAAATTACCACTTTAAATATGTAGAACACAATAATTATTGTATAAATAGACAATAATTAATAACATTTTTCATTATATTCAGATATATATACCTAATATTAGACTTATGAAAAAGTAGACAGAACGAGTCTGTTGCGAGTAGCATGCGCCTAGAGGACTGTATCTGCGGCGGCCTTGTGGACTATCACGGGTTGTGTTCTTCTGCATGTGTTAGCAGTAGAAAAGAGACATCTCTATGGGAGAAGAAAGAATTTGACAACAGCTATAAAAAAAAAGAAAAAAGGGAAAGATCAATGGAAGATGACAGGAGAGTGGAACAACAAGGAAGATGTTGCTCAGTGGACAAAGATGCCGATCCCGAGCCTAAGGGACTGGGTAGATTGTCTGTTTTAGAGCGTATCTTCATAAGTTCAGAAAGACAGATAAATGCCTATACTGCGAATATTCCGACATTGTTACTACACAATGCTGGAGTGTAATAGATGTACAGTGGAGAGAAACAGAATGTATAAAGAAATAGGTATGAACCCTGTGATTGTAAGAGAGATGATAGTGAAGATGACGGGAAATACGAAGGGATGGAATAGTGTTCACAATTATTACATCCGAACAGTCATTAAACAGAAAGAAGAAGAAGAGAAACACCAACCGGGCTAACGACAGAGATAAGATCTAATTACTATTTTAATGGGAATAAGTCGCAATTGAAGGTTAAAATAAGTTTATTGACATTTGAATTTTTGATCTTTGATCTTGCACTGATAACTTGTTTATACTCCAACAATTAATAGAAAAAAGAATAGCGGTTGGTACCGAAGTACATTTAGCCTTCATCGACCTAGAAAAGGCGTATAATACAGTTCCAAGACTTAAATTGTGGCAAGTTTAACAACAACTCGACATTAATCCATACCTTTTAGGAATAATCACAGAAGTATGTAGGGATAACACTACTTACCTAAAAATCGGATATAGACTATCAGAGCCAATAAAAGTAACCAAAGGACTAAAACAAGGATGCAGTATGTCACCCTTACTGTTTAATTTATACATTGAGACAGCCCTCCAAAATTGGAAAAACCACTGCCAGGGAATGGAAATCCCCATAGGAAATGATGTACTGTTCTCCCTGAACTTTGCGGATGACCAAGTCATCCTAGCTCAAGATTCTTATGATCTAGAATTTATGATAAAGCGTCTATAGAGAGAATATTTAAAATGGAGGTTACAAGTCAGCATGAAGAATACAGAATATTTAATTAATTATCAATTCAGATGCAGGGTTTGAAGTGTTGATGGACGAGGACGTGTAAATCAAACAAGTCAAAAAATTTAAATATTTAGGTCCACTCATTGCTAAGAACGGCTTGGGAGAAACCGAAATTAAACACGAATTAATCAGGGACGTAAAATTGTAGGATGTCTGAACTCCTTATGGTGGGATCACCACATTTGTAAAAGGAACAAAAAAAGAATAGGGAAAACCATGGTTGAATCAGTTCTTTGTTATGGTTCTGAAGTATTGAATTTTACGTAAAAATTGGAAATTTTTCTTGTTTCAATGAAGAATAACTTGTCAAATGATTGATTACAAATAATAAATTAGTAATGAAATTAAAAAAAAATAATGAATACAGTTTTAAGATTGCATGAGTTCTTCTAAAGTCTCCCACAATAATTTAAAAAGTGGTTAAAAATTTCAATTGAGATTGTGACTTTGAAATTCGATTTTGCTCACCCTATCTGCAGCTTCAACTGCAGTAAAAATGGTCAGATTTTGACATCCGTACCATAACCAAAAATTTTTTAATGTGTTTTTTGTGGAGTCCAGTGTACAGTCCTTTGTGTTTTTCATCGTTTAAAGAAAGAAAAGAAAAAATAGAAGCAATTTTCTGCTTAGCACATGGTCTCTCCTAGTAGGATACCGTCGGCTTAATCGGCATAGTGCGTAACTCCTTTCATACATATTTTACAGGAGACACAAAAAACGATTTAAAAACGACTTTACCTTTAAATGTATTTACGTTGACCATAGTTATTGTTTTTGTTGATTAGAAAATATCATAAAGGTGGAAAGTATTAGATACTTTTCTAATATTTTAACTTAAATCGCAAGAATTTAAAAAAAATGGATATACGCAGTTTGCTTTTTTGTATTTTAGCTTAAAAATTGGAGATTATACTCATTTTTCTTACCATTTAAAATGAAACATTATGCAATAAAAAATCAACATAAAAACATGTTTATTCATGAAAGTATAAGATTTATGAACTTAAAACTAAAAAGGATGAAAAAGTTGAACATTAAGAAAACTTAAAAACTAAAAAGAATTAACTAATGATGAGGTAAATTATTATAGAAATCGTGATAATCGCTTTCCATGCTCGTCTTAAGTTGTTGGAGGTGTGCATATTTTTCTGCTTTAATTTTTAGTCTTTGTTTGTGTAATGCCGGTATATTATCTGTATTAGTTGCTTGAATGCTGCTTATGTTCAGTCTTATTGGAAGAGTTTGCCAATCTTTCTCTGAATGTCGAAGTTTAAAAAACACTCAATCGTTGGAATATTTCAATGCTTTTAGGTCGATTACCAATTGTCCAGAGATTGTTCCTGGTCTAATGGATTTAAAATATTTCAATTCATCATATTTTTTGAAGAAGTCGTGCATAAGGTATTCAACTCTGTAAGGAGCTTTTTGACATGCTGCTTTGCAGATAAATACGTAATCTGCGGGAATATTGATTTTCTTGTTTAGAATCTTTCTTTCGATAACGGAATGAACGCTGTCCACTTCCATTTGAGTATGGCCCTTATGTAAATATTTATGTATCACAGTTACACCCTTTTCCAGTGCAAAATTAAATAGACCATTTGACAAAGTAATGTTTCGGTTTTGATAACCGCAGCCGTCACTCCATAGTATAATGTTAATGTTACTTTGATTTTCTAATTGATGTTCTTTCACATGTCCCTCCAAAAAAAGAATTATTATACTTGTAAATTCGTTGCTTGTCAATCCGCCCTCACTCTCATTCCAAAGGTAACAGTAGCCTTGTTTGCGCTTAATGTCAAATAGTGTGAAATTATGGACGATAAGTTTGGTCTTATAATAAAGCGCAGAAACATTGGATTTTGGAGAGAGCAAAACTGATTGAAGATCCATTGTTAAAACTTCATGTTGAGACTCCTTATCTGCACTCTTTTCATTTCTTGCTTCATTTTTTAGTGTTATGTGTTCATTGTATTCATCTTCTGTTGAATTGCCTGTTTGATAAGCGACACATTTGTCGCATTCGGTTGATAAAGTGACAGCCGTTGCTTATCGAATTCCTTATGGAATGTGGCAATTGATACAGGTGTGTGATTGTGTGTTTTGCAGTAGTCGTTTCTATAAACTTTATATAAATGGGCTTTAGAGTTCCAACTCGGTTCTAATTATTAAATAATTCACTATACACGTGCACACATTGACACTTCGTAACAAACTGATGGATTTACGAAGTTTGCTGACTCAATTTGGCGGGAAAAAAATCTTGATTTATGGACTTTTCTAGTGTATGCGTTATAATATTTTCTACTAGATGGTACAAAAATGCAATTTTGTTAAAAAAGTGAAGTTAAGCACTTTGCCGATTAAGCCGACGATACTTAATATTTGACGTAAGTGAATCATTATTAAACTAAAATTAGTTATTTACATCATTGCTCTCTTGTAGAATAGGTCCGAAGATCGAAGATGGCTTTGTAAGCCGAAAGCGCTCAGCTAGCAAATAAATGTTTATACACTTCAACAATACTTTTCTTTTTCATTCTTTGATTTGTCATAAGTGTGTACCAAAACATATCAGTCTTTTCATTTATTTTATAATGAAAAACGCTAAGATTAGTAGCGATATTTTACAATTTAAACAAATCCATCAATAACCGATTTTGCTTACCTTTTAGAATATGATACCATACGGATGTCCCTCCGAAGTCTACGTGGAAATCTGTGTAACAGCCTTTGACAGACATAAGGCAGTATTTTTGAACTTTAGGATATTTCATTTCTTCTAATACGTTTGTAGCTTCTACTTGGCTTTCTTTCAAATGCCTAGGCCATACGCAGTCTACCCAGTCTATTTGTCTGTAATGAATGAATAATAAACAAATTGACGACCAAACAAGTTGAGAATTTGATACAATGGATAAGCAAATATATATGAAGAGTGTCTTAAGATTTGTGTGGCATCGATCAAATTCCCAGCTTCTTATCGATACGTTGACGTATTGTTAACAATTTCTTTCACTGAGGAGACGCGTCTTAGATTACGAAAATTATTGCCTAAAGGCCCGTTTTCACACTACGTCTATTGTACGTTTTGTGGGTCATATAAAACGTACGACAAAATGTACGTTTTGTCCAGTTTATACACACTACGTTTTTCCTTCCGTTTTCTACCTTATTTCTAATTCAGAGTCTTGAGTTGTGTGAAGTTTGTTTAGTGATTTTTTGTATTATGGATGAAACACGGCTGCTTTCTTTTATTTTTTCAACCATAACGATACTATGACTGAGGAAAAAGGGGATGAGGAGGGAAAAGACAAGATGGTCAGGAGAGTGGGCTTCTAAAAAGAAGCCAGTATTCCCACGTCTCGTTACTAAAAGAACTGAGAGGCGAACCAGATGACTGGCGCAATTATTTGCGAATGGACACATCAGCCTATTGTCAATTGCTAGAGTTGGTAACACCATACATATTGAAATAAGACACCTCATGAGAAAAGCCATTACACCCCATGAAAGACTCACAGCAACTCTCAGATATCTTACAACAGGACGCAGCGTCAAGGACTTGGAGTTCACAATCATAATATCCAAACCAGCGTTAAGCCAAATAATTTCTGAAACCTGTAATGCAATTTACTTGGTTTTAAAACATAACTACTTAAAAACTTTTATACAATTCAATAAATTCCCCGAGAAAATCGTGGGTGCATTGCCGCAAATCTGACATTATTAGGCTTTTTTGGTAAAAATGAAACGAACTGCAGTGGAACTAGTCGTCAAATAAGTCAAGATCGGACAACTTGTCTGAACATGTATTTTCACGTAACGTTTTATCCTATCAGTTCTCGCAAAACTATGCTTCTCCCATCATTTCTACGATCTGACCTTGGATTTCATTTCGATTCGACAAGACGTACGTTTTGCTGTTTACATGCCACGTTTTATTGTATAGGATTTGTCCTATCCAACAAAACGTACAATAAGACGTAGCGTGAAAACCGGCCTTTAGAATCACTAAACTGAGCCTACACTGAGAGCCACACAGAAGAATGGATCGAATCCATTTCTCACTGAATTATAGTAAGTATTTTCTTCTTGATAACGAAAGTTATTTTTTATGATTTTATATGGCAGTCAACCTCTTAAATTAATTCGTATTGTCTATCTGTTATAGTTCTTTTTAAAAGATTCTCTTAATGTCGTTAATTAATAATAATAATGAATAAGTAATTCTCTTACTTACCTGACTACTGTTGGACTTTGTACATAATTTTCTAACTTAGTATGGGAAAATTCTAAAGATATCACATTTAAAAGCTTGTCTTTTTCGGGTTCTTCGTAATATTTTTGCCATTCTTTCATGGTCATCTCACTATTTTTTTGCGTATTCACATCCATAACGTCTAACACCCGCCGAGAACCCACGCACATCCGTACGTCGTTTATTGTAAAATTTGATGTTGGGACTCGTAGACCTGAAACAAAAGAAAATATCTCAAGGAAAGTTAACGACAGCTTTTCTCCTAAAAGGTGGCGTGTAAAATTATTTTGGTGTTCATAGCAAGTACGGCAATAAAAGTATTTTCTTAAGACAAAGTAGACCAGGGCGGATCTGTTTTGAGGTGGATGTGAGAGGTGGAATTCAGATTTTGCAGAAAAAGTTGTGTGATAACATCAATAATAATAATTGATTTCCCGTCTCCCTAAAATAAGTCGGGAACATTAATAAAAATATTTAAATATTAAAAAATGATTCGTTTTTCACTGTCCTCAACTTTAAAACGATTCATTTTGGAGCAATGTGGTAACAAAATAAAACAGCGAGCAGTTAAAAATGATGAAATTTTTTACCCTTGATGCAAATTGCCAATAAATAGAAGAGAGTAGAAAACAGGTCTAACTCGAATAGAGAAATCTAAATAACGCATTATCAAATCCCAAAGATGCTTTAATTTTTTTATAAATAAATAAATTTATTTGTAACAAAACAAAAGTACACATTTTTTCCTATGTTGTAATTTTTTTTTAGAAAATCTTACCAAGCCTTTTATCCTTTTAACGTTCTAAATACAAATTTTCTGATTTGAAAGCTGTATAATTATTTAACCAATCTTTGTTTAAACAAAGTAATTTTTTTTATAAATTTATTTAATAATATAGAAAGTATCTTTTTTTTTTCAATTTTCGGATAATTATTCGTCTAGGCCTGCTTTCTTCCGTTGTGCACTGGAAGGATATTCTATTACTTCATCAAAATCTTCACCTTGAAGATGAAAATTACTCTCCAAATTATCATTACTTCTCCATTATTCACTCACTACCTCAAAACATTTACAACTAATTCGTTTCCAATGATTGAGGCTAAAGACTACAATTTGTCAACCTCTTCAGAAAGCCAAATAAAAAGTCCTCCTTCTCCTCTATCCTTCGTAAGGATGTGTGACGTTATGGTATTTGACGAATGGTTGCTATCCATTCTTCTCTTTCCTGGGCGCGGTGTGCTGCCTCAGACAGAGAGTAACCGGTAGCGCACTTAATTTGGTCCGACCATCGGAGTGGCGATCTTCCTCGGGTTCTTTTACCATATATCTTGCCTTCAACCACCAACCTCTCCATGCCTTCCATTCGTCTGGTAATGTGTCCAAAGTACCTCAATATATTTTGGTTGATGATTGTGGTAAATAGAAAGTAATGGTTTTAAAATAATATCGGTGTATCGGCTGTTTATGGTGGTAAAAGAGGCATTGGAGTAGATTTGAATGAACTGAGGTATATACGTAATTTTCACCTTCAAGATGAAGATTTTGATCCTGAAGTCCAAAGCGCAAGAAAGCAGCATACCTAGACGAATAATTATCTGCAAATTAACAAAAAAAGGATACCCAAGCATCGCACCGGGATAATTCCAGCACTACTTGACCGGCGTAACGCCAGACTAAGAATCCTTTCCTTCTTCTTCGCTGCTAGCTCTGCCCGCGCCTAACACCAATTATCTCCCATATGGGATCTCTAGCTGGTAGAATTTTCCCAGTCGGCTACGCTTAGCGGTATTTGTTAATGTAAATAAACAATTATTATTACACTAAATAAACACATTTTTCAATGTTAAGCGGAAGGACCATTTGAATATTGCAACAAGATCGTGTTGAAAAACATGTTGGTTAATAGTTGGATTCACATATAATTTCGTATCATCAGCGTAAATGGAAACCTTACTGGATACAATGAGGGGAAGACCACTAGTGTAGACACAAAAAAGTAGCGGTCCAAGTACTGATCCTTGTGAGACTCCACTCTTGACTGGCTTATCTAGTGAGTGGTCTTCCCCAACACGAACCCTGAAGTATTTGTCGGATAGAAAATCTTGAATCCAAATGTTTAACTTTCCGCGGATACCATAGTGATCCAATTTTGCTAATAATCGACGTTTTGGAATACCGTCGAAAGCTTTGGAGAAGTCTAAGTAGACTACATCGACATCGATAATGACCAATGATTTACACAATGAAGTAAGTTTGTGATCGTTGAACGACCTTTGATAAAGCCATGCTGTTGGTGAGGTATGACATTTTCTTGAAGAAGAAACTCATACATAGCTTCCGAAATAATTGATTCCATGACCTTACCGACACTAGGAACCAGGCTCATTGGACGATAATTATTGTAATCAAGTTTATTTTCTTTCTATAGGAGTAATCGAAGCCAATTTCCAGGACGAGTGGAGAGAACCTTGATTAAAAGAAGCATTCCTTATGATATGGCTACAGATTCTACACTTTGTTTAAGGAAAAAGGACGTGAGTATATTATCAGGAGTTCTAGACAAACGTAGGCACATTATTTGCATCGTTAGGTTCATCTGTGAAAACCTGAGAAAAGAATAACGATAACATTCCGAAGACTCGTTATTCGAAGAACATACAAACCCATCATCTTTTTGAAGTAATGTTACGGAGACTTAAGATAAAGATGTGCGAATGTACCGATAAACTTTTTTACTATTACCACTTGCAATGATAGATTCTTCAAATTCTGTTCTTAACTTTAGCAAAGATTGTTTGACTCGGTTAGAAAAATTTCGGTAGGCAAGAAAATCATCAATTAAACCAGTAAGTTTATATTTTCGCCAAAGCTTTTGCTTATGTCGAATTAAATGGGTTGCTGAGAGGTTAATCCAAGGTTTTAGTCGATTTCTGTATGCGTTCGGTTGTATGATCAGAAATTGTTGTAATAGCAGTATGAAGAAAAGAGTCTCACGTTGACGATGGATCAGAGTGATTAAGAAAAATAGATAGCCAGTTTATTTGAGATAAAACTGAATTTACATTAAAGAAATCAGTAGTGGCATACGTCCCGAAATTATTTTTGCAAAGCGGTGTTAAACTAAATTGAATGTGAGCAGTAATAAGCGAGGGGTCAGAAACACCCACAGGAATTGAATTTTCTTTATTCTACTCAAAGAGACGCTAAAGTGTTTCTGTTCGAAGAATTGTAAGAAGCAAATTAAAACCTTTCAGCAATTTTTTATGATACATAGAGTGGAATAAAAAGTGCTACAATAAAAATTTTGAATTCTCAAGCTTTTTCAAGAAGCTGCCACATATTGAAAATTTGCTAATATATAAGACTTATATATCTATATATCGTCTATATTCCACAAAAATTTAATATCTTTACCAATATAATTCATCTCAGTAGCAAGTTTTTAATTTTAAAAATTTACGGATTTTATTTTATACACAGTATTTTATTCTAATGCTTTTAAAACTGCAATTTTTCGTGCATCTAAGATGAAAGATAATAAGCAAAACTTGACCCAATTGACGTTTTGCAAGCGTCTGTGTATATAACCAAAGCATTGTTCCGAACTGAAAAGAGAGATTGCAAATGCTCCTCATATCGTGGTTGGACAATGTTGATTCGTTGAAAATTAGTAAAAATTTTTCGTTATTCTAATTTGCATTGTCGAAAAACTTTTCAAAGAGATGTAGCATTTTTTGACTTTCAATATTTACATCCAAAAGTCCGTTTAATGTTAATTTCTATTTCACGGGAAACTTTTCACTAAAATATCTTCTAACATATTCCAAAGGTGATTCAAGAGTTTCTGCTTACAGGGGATATATAAGGGGATTCATTGCTCCTAGGGTTGACGACCATGTATTTAAACAAAAGTAGTACATACCAGCCTGTTTAAATCTAACACGGTGGCTGTGTGCATTTTTGTAATTATTACGTTATGGAAAGAGAGAAATTTAATGAAAAAATAAAAAATGCAAAAGGAATATGTGGCACAACGTGAAATGATACCGAATAAAGTCAACTTAAAAATAAATAAATTAGTTTCCTTCTATTACGAGTTCACAAAAGAGTGTGTAGTGAAAATTTTTAATAAAAATTCAGAGCTTTTTGTTATATTTTTCCATTCCCATACACAATAATTTTTATTTTCAGTCCTTAATTATCAAATACTCGTCTCATAGAATGCACTATATCGTAGTCGTTAACTTGGATAAAGGTCTTCTTCTTCTTCTTTTTATGTAGACATGACTCTGCCTGTTTTTCAATGTGCCTTCAGTAAGTTCTCACTTTCGTGGTCTTGATCGTCTTCCTATTTTTTACCCAGTTTTTCATCTCTGCTATTTCTAACATCCTTTTTGTCCTCTCTATGTCAGGTCGTGTTTCTGTCGCGTATGTCATTATTGGTCTGATGACTGTTTTATAAATTTTGCTTTTCATTTCTTTCCCGATCTTTTTATTTCTCCATATTGTTTCATTAAGGCAACCTGTTGCTCTGTTTGCTCTATTCACTTGATCTTCCACTTTACTTTCGAGCTTTCCGTAGCTAGATAATGTGAAGCCTAGATATTTAAACTTCATCACCTGTTCTATTATCTGACCTTCCAGCTCCAATTTAGATTTTAGTAAATTTGCTGTTGTAACCATGCATTTTGTCTTTTTTGGAGTAATTAACGAGTTAAATTTTCTGGCGGTTATATCAAATTGGTGCGGCATACGTTGTAAATCGTCTTCACTTTGAGAGAATAGTATTGCGTCGTCTGTATGGCAGATTATTTTAAGTTGTTTTTCTCCCATTTGGTATCCTTTTTGAGTTTTTATTTTTTTATTATTTCATCCATAATCAGGTTGAACAATAGAGGACTCAGGGAATCCCCCTGTCTTATCTCATTGCCAGCTTTAATAGGGTCGGTCAGTTCTTCTTCCACTTTTACTTTAATTGTGTTGTTTTGGTAGATATTTTCGATCGTTTTGATTATTTCTAGAGGTCTATCTCTCTTGCGTACATTAAGTGGATAACGTCCTTTAATTTGACTAGGTCAAATGTCTTCTTAAGGTCCAAGAAACATAGATATGCCGGTTTGTTGTATTCTAATGATTTCTCTTGCATTTGCCTCATTATAAATATAGCGACGGTGCATGATCTTCCCGACCTAAAACCTTGTTGTTCTTCTGTTAGTGTTATAATTTCATTCCGTTTATTTGTTATCACTTTGGCTGTTAATTTTAGGGTTGTGTTTAATAAATTAATTCCTCTGAAATTTTCCGTGTACGATTTTTCTCCCTTTTTGAAGAGAGGTATTAGGATGCTTGATCTCCATTCTTGAGAAATTCTGTTTTGTTCTATTATTTTTTGAATTAATTTTAATAGTTGTTTGTTCAGATCTGGTCCTCCGTACTTTAGCAATTCGTTCGGTATTCTGTCCTCTCCTGGTGATTTTCTATTTTTTAATTTCCTTAATGCTTCCTTTACCTCTTACTCCTCAATATTTATTTCTTCGTTTGTCGTCACCTTCGATGTTGGTGGTTAGTTATCGTATTTAGCAAATAGGTATCGAAAGTAGTCTACCCATGTTTCCTTCTGAATGTGTTTCGTTTTTATTAGTTCGTTCATCTCTTTTCTTTGTCCTCTGATCATTCTCCATATTTCTTTTTGTGTTCCGTAGAAGTCGTGTTCCATCTATTTTGAGAAGCTTTACCAGTGTTCCTTTTTTATTTGTCTAACTAAAGTATTCGTTTCATTTCTGATTCGTTTTTCGGATAAAGGTGAATATAAACGAATCTTCCTTCTCTCATGTAAATTAATTCGTAGTCAAAATACATTCTAACTTGTGAAAATATCATTCGACATTTCTTAATTTTTTTCTCATTTGTTTAATAAATTGATCGATCCGTTTAATAGAGAAAGTTTCATTTACATCAGTGGCGTTACACCTTATGAGCCACAGCTTATTTACCAGTGGGGCGCGCCTCCCTAGAGAGTTAGAACATTTCTTATTTTTTCACTTTTTTACATGTCTTTCAACATAATAGTTTTTTCAACTTTCTTTAAAACACATATTTTTTGTTTTTTTTACACTTTTATTTTAATAAGGATTCCAAACCTCTTAGTTTATTGTATAAATTTTGAGGTTTCTTTATCTTTTCTAATTCTTTCTAATACTAATTCGTTCTATCAATTCTGTCAGATATATAATTTGGAAGTCCATCAGCAATCAATCCATTATAATCTTTATCAAATGATTTGTTTATTTGTAGTAGATCTCCCTAAGAAAATATTCTAATAAGGAATTATTTATGTATTTAAATTCAGTAGCATACCTTACTGGAGTCAACCTTTTGTCTACATTCTGCATATTTGTTACAGAAATAGTTTAGTTTAGTTACAGAAATAGTTTTCCCATTGTTTTCAATCAAAATTTAATGTACATTTTATAAGTATTCAATTATAATACCAGCCAACACAATATCTCCTTCTATAAATAATCTCAAAATCTTATTTTGATCCAAGAGAAATAGTTTTCCCATTGTTTCCAACTAAAATTTAATGTACATTTTATAAGTATTCAATTATAATACCAACCAACACAATATTTCCTTCTATAAATAATCTCAAAATCTTATTTTGATCCATATCTTGTTTCATTTCTATTCTTGTGCATTCGCGTTCAAATATGTCCATCTACTGTACGGCGTTAACATTGTTACCTGTGAAGTTTGTATTATAAACTTTTCTAATATCCTTTAGGTTAGTATCATCAGGTTTTTGTTTTACTTTTATCGTAATCACTTTTTCTATAATTTGTTCTAAAGTTTGTGTTGAAATAATATTAGCCATAGGTGTTTGAAATTCTTCTGCTCGCGTAGGTACCATGTAATTCCAATCAAAAAATTATAGAATGTATGTTTTGTGCCATGTTAATTTCTCTTGAACTTCTTGAATTTAAAGCATTTGACGAGACCGTATTTTCAGTTGACTCTGTCTAGAAATTATTATTTTTATCGCTTTGAATACGTTCAGTGCATAGTTCCCTTTTCGTAATAAATTATGTTTGGGGTTCTTCTTCTTCTTCTTAAAGTTCCATCTCCTATCGGAGGTTGGATATCATAACGGCTATGGTCACTTTGTTGGCTGCTACTCTGAAAAGTTGTAGTGAACTACAGTTAAACCATTCTCTAAGGTTCTTCAGCCAGGAGATGCGTCTTCTTCCTATGCTTCTTCTTCCTTGGATCCTTCCTTGCATAATAATTCTCAGCAGCTCATATTTTTCTCCTCTGGTTATGTGACCCAAATACTCTAGTTTTCTTCTTTTTATGCTGTTCATAATTTCTCCTTATTTAGACGTCGTAGTACCTCAGCATTGGTAATCCTTTGAACCCACTGAATTTTTAATATTCTTCTGTAACACCACATTTCGAACGCTTCTATTTTTCTTATGTGCTGTTTCTTCAATGTCCAAGCTTCCATTCCGTATAGTAAGATAGAAAATATGTAACATCTTAAAGCCCTCAATCTGAGATGCAACTGAAGGTCTCTGTTGGTATGTTTGGGGTTAGAGTATGCAATTTTAATGCACAGTTGCACGGTCCTCTCTTATTTTAGCCCACTTGAGAGCGATTTTAAATAATGACTCTCAAAATTTTATAGATTTCGGGAACAAATATTTTGAACAAAACTACACTCCTCCCCAAAAATCAATTAGGTTAGGGCTAACTTATAAAAAGAAATAATACTTTTCTTGATTCAGCCCGTTTTTTTTTTTTAATCTCGAGCAATATGCATTCAGACGTGTATATATGTAGTACAGTTATGATCGAGAAACTCACAATTTTGTGAGTCCCCCTAGCAATTATGTCACACACCAATTTTTTTTAATGGCAGGTTCCATAGTCTCTGACTTAGTCTCAGATTAGAAAAGGATAATACAAATGCACCTGTTTTCGCAGTATCAGATTTTCTCTACGACTGTCAGTCATAATTCATATTTAGTTTCATTATTAAAAGTAATGTATTTTTTGCGATGAAAAGAATGTTATATGTTATATATTCTTTTATGTACCATATTTTAGGGAAAAACGAAAAGGTTTACGTTCTTTTTTACGAGATTATAGCTCATATTTTATTTTTTTTTTCGAATTATGAATTTTTTAAACTAACTTAGGTTCAATTGATTTTTTTTTTATTTCAAAGTTGTAACCTGTTTAATTAAAAGATTAGTGACAACAATGTTTATTGTTATTTTTGTCACTATTTGTTTTTATTTGAAGTTAATATGTATTTGTTAAAAAATTCATTTTTGAGTATTAGTGAACCATTTTTCTAGATTTATTATTTTATTTTTGTAGCGGCGATATAAATCTTTTGAACATTTGGTATTGCTCGTATTGGAACATTTGCTCGGATGGAACATATCAAAGCCATTTTAGTGTTGCTTCTACTACGACAGGAAAGATTGATTTCACGTTCAGAGCGGTTGTGAATAGCCGCTCCGAAGATTCCTTTTAGGATGAAATACGTATAAGCGGATAAACAACAAACGCACTGTAGGTGAAATCAAATCTTAACTGTCTTTCCTTTTATCACTTTTATTAAAAATTAACGATCACTTGCATAAATAGCTCGAGTCCTTCATCTTTCAGGTATGTTTTGACATGAAATCAACTAAAAAGAATCATATTATAAAGGTCAAAAAACACAAATTTGTGTAACCAACAGAACCACAAAATAAGTAGAAGTTTTTGGACCGATTACCTAAAATGAACACAGATTTCCAAGCAGATCTCTGGACAATAAAATGTAATACAGAATACCACAAGGTAGGCCATGGAAATTATGGGAAAGGGCGAGCAGCACGGGACAGCCAATGTTGCAGGCAGAAATTACAAGGGGATAAAGGCCAGTTTGGGTTACAGCACCATCTGAAGAAGAAGCAAGTTATGCAAACCGATTTGTATAACCTACGACATCAAATATTTATCCTCTCTTTTCCTTTACTAAACCTTTCGTATACATCTCAATATTGAAGTACGAATTTGTATTCAGAAACTTGAAAGCAAAAAAAATTAAGAATTTGGTTCTTTGTAATGTGGCAGAATTTAAATAAAAAATGATTACCACCTTCTTCAGCAAAACTTTTCCAGTAGAAGAAGAAAAATTACCAGATTAAAGTTTGTCAAAATTGTTGTTCCATCAACGAACGTCCTGAATGAGCAATACTCTATTGCTCGTGATAGCTTAGGGCGGTATATCCTCCAAATGTTTGACCAAATGATTTCTTATGTTTATTAATACTAAAATCCGTAAAACAGCAAAAAGTTTCTCAAGAGGACGAGTGCAAAGCTCAAGAGTGTTAACACGAGATACCCAATTCAATTAAAATTAAATTAGCCAATTAAAGCCAATTAAAAAACAGAAAATCCCACGACCAAATAAAATCAACTGTTAAATCTGAAGAACGAACAGTCGTTGAAATAAGATTGTTTACTGCATGTTTTATTCCGCATTTCTTAATATTTTATCATATTTCTGTTTTGAATTGATAAATACAGTAAAAGAAAGCAATTTTTCAATTATAAATTATTATAGATAAAAATGTCCTACATATCTGAGACATTTATTGTAATAGAAACTACATCAGGCCTTGACATAACTTAAATGTATTCGAATGCTGTAAAGAAATCGATTTAGAGCAGTATACAATGTTGCGTGTTTTTTAAAACCGTTAAATGTGACTGTAACATAAATATACTGGAGATTAATCAAAAAGTTACAACGAACCCACTTTTTTACATGCGTTTAACAAAGAAGTAATATTGTATAATATTTACTACTGATCGTGGCCCGTGTTATCAATGAGAAAATTATAACGCCCTAAGACTACCAGCTTGCAATTGTCTAAAGACGTAAATTTTTATATGCGTAAAGATATCATTAATATACAGTGCTAGTCAAAAGTCCGTTCCCCCCTCGTATCTTTTGAATGGTTATTGTTATAATAGTGAAATTTGGAGGGAGATAATAAACAGACGTAGGCTTCTCAACTAGTCATAACAGGTGACGTAATAGTGACAGATGACGTTACAGCGCCACTGTGACAGTTGCCAGCTGTGATAATTTTAAATGGGACCTTATGGCAAGTGATACATCGTTTGAAAGGTATTGAAAATACCTATTCAATCATAATAATTTTGTTTGAGTTTAAGCTCATTTTGATGAATTAATTAAATAAATACTAAAATTGTAGCTTCTCATTTAATTGATAAATATTTAACAACCAGTTCTTATAGTAAGTGTTCAAAATGTGCTCCATCTACTTCCTGACAGTAATGCATCATATTTCTAAACTCTTGCCGTACTCGTTTAAATGTGTCGGGGGAAATTGCCATACATTCTTCAACAATTCGTTGTTTCAAAATGTCAATATTGTCGGTTGCTGTAGCGTAAACTTTAGATTTCAAGTATCCCCACAGAAAAAAAAATTTATTCGTGTGAGGTCCGGTGACCGAGCTGGCCATTCTATCGTACCTCGTCGTCCAATCCATCTACCACGATATTCCTCATCTAGATAACGTCTTACTGCACCATAATGGTGTGCAGGAGCACCATCTTGTTGAAACGTTATTTCAAAGCTGCCGAATTCATCTGGATTATCTTCCAGAATTTCAAGTATTAATGGTTCAATTGCATTTTGTAACATCTCCAGATATACTTCACCGGTTAAGTTGGTATTGAGAAAAACAGGCCCAACTATGTGGTTTCCCAAAATACCTGCCCAAACATTTTTTTTTTTTTTTTTTAATTGAGTATGTGTTTCACGAAAGACGTGAGGATTTGTGTCACTGCAATACCTCACATTGTGTGTGTTAACATTTCCATTGAGAGAAAAAGTACTTTCGTCACTAAAACAAATTGTTTTTATGCAATTGGGCTGTTGGTTAATTTTATTGGACATATTTTCACAGAATTCTAGTCTTCGGTCGGGGTCATCTGAAAGTTGGTGTACAATTTTTAATTTGTATGGATGAAATTTATTTTCAGCCAACACTCGGTGTACTGTCTTTTGACTGATTCCATAGATAGATGCAACTTGGGCTGTAGAAGAAGTAGGGTTCACTACCATTTCTGAAATTATGTTAATTTTTTTGTCGTCACTAATTGTTGGTCGACCAGATCGTTTGACATCTTGAACCCTACCTGTTTGTTTAAACTTCCGAAGAAGCTTTATCTAATAAGCTCTCGATGTAGGGCGATCGGGGTACCTCTCATTAAAAAGACGTTCCGCTGCATGGAAATTATTTCCACATTCACCAATTATTAACACAGCTGCTACTTTGTCGGCTACAGTACGTACCATTCTGCCTTTGTAAAAATTTAAACGTCTCGTTAAACAATATTTAAACTAAATATTAACTAAGAACAACTAACTCAAAACAACTTGACTAAACTTGAACTGACTAAACTAGGCAGAAACAGAAACTAAATATTCAGGTATAAACGCGTTTGCAAACTAAAAGTAACTAGAGAATTGACTAAACTAAGTAGAAACAGAAACTAAATATTGAGCTATAAACGCTTTTGCAAACTAAAAACAACTAGAGAATTGACAAACGTCAAATTTTTTGACAAATAACCAAAGGCGGACGTTAGAATTTTTATTAATTAAATGTCAAACCAGAATTTTAATGTTTATTTTCTTTATTTATTCGTCAAAATCATCTTAAATCCAAACAAAATTAGAATGATTGAATAGGTAATATTAAAATAATTGTAGTTTCGCATTTAATTAATAAATATTCTAACGTTCGCCTCTAGTTAATTGTCAAAAAAGTTGATGTTGACGTACAAACAATTAAAGAATTGAAAAATGTCAACTTTTTGACAAGTAACCAGTGGCGGAGGTTTTAATATTTATTAATTAAATGCGAAACTACAATTTTAGTATTTATTTAATTTATTCATCAAAATGAGCTTAAACTTAAATAAAATTAATATGGTTGAATAGGTATTTTCAATACCTTTCAAACGAGGTATCACTTGCCATATGGTGCTATTTAAAATTATCTGTCACAGTGGCGGTATAACGTCATCTGTCACTATTACGTCACTTTTTATGACTAGTTAAGAAGCCTACGTCTGTTTATTACTTCCCTCCAAATTTCACCATTAAAAGTAAAACCGTTCAAAAGATACGAGGGGGGGAACGGACTTTTGACTAGCACTGTATAACAAAAATGTAATGAAACTGTTTTCTTGTGGCATGTTTAACTTAAATATCGTGTTTATATGGGATTAAACCAGCATTCATTGTAATAAAAATTACATTTTACATTTGTTTTAGACGTTTCGATTTCCACTCGACACGGAAAATTCTTTACGGAGTGGAAATAATTAAACATGTATATCGTTTTATTGTCGGTCAGTGTTTATTCTCATAAAAATGTCACACACAATGGCGGCCATAGCTCATAGGTTGGGTACTGGTTTACCAAGCGGGACGACCCGGGCTCAATTCCAGTCCGAGCAACAGAAAATTTTCAGTTTCTAGTTTAACTCAGCTGCCATCGTGCTTTGGAGGTACGTAAACCGGTCGGTCCCGGTTACGTAAGTAGTCGTTAACACTAAAACCTCTCTCCAGTGGCGCCCAATATAGCCCAAATCCAAGTCTCTTCTCCAAGTCCCGCGACGCTCTTCTCCAAGTTCCCACTTCTAGTAAATTTTGCGCCTCAAATGGAATATAAAGAAGTTATAAACAAAAATAGCTAAAAGTATTGGAACAAATTCTCTTTTTGGTCTTATAACTTTTTTCTGATCATTTTCATTAATTGAATAAATTTCATTAATTTTTATGGGTTTTACAGCGCTCCGAAATTAACCAGGTTCTTGATTAACATTCCTATGTTATTATTAATTTATTATCAATCCTTTACGTCACCACAAAACTTACCCCACCGCGTGCGCTTACGTCGCATGAAAAAGCATCAATCGATAGATATAAAATTTAATAAGAGCACCGTACCAACATTATCTCAAGATAAATTTCTTGGTAATGAAAAGAACAAAACAAACTTAATAGACCTTCTCACAGCTGCTCTTCTTCTTCCTTTTGTGCCGTGCACCTATAGTGCGTTGGCGAATTATCTTAAGGCCAGACGTCTGGCTCCTACTCCTCTCTTGCCTTCAATCTTTCCCTGGATGATTAGTTGAGGGATTGCGTATTTTTTTCCTCTCAGAATATGCCCGAGGTATCCAATTGTTCGTACCTTGATCAAATTGAGTAGTTCTCTCTCAGTATTTGCCTTTCTTAAGACTTCCTCGTTTCTCACCCTATCTGTCCATGGTATGCGGAACATTCTTCGCAACGTCCACATTTCGAAGGCCTCCAACTTATTAATGGAAGGTACTCTTAATGTCCATGTTTCCATGCCGTATAACAATATGGACCATACATAGCATTTAACCATCCTGTAGCGGAGATTGAAGGAAAGATTGCGGTTACATAGTAGCGGTTTAAATTTGATAAAAGCTTGTCTTGCTTGTTCGGTACGGCATTTTATTTCTTGTTGAGGATCCCATTGGTCATTCATCATCATTCTAAAGTATTTAAATATTTTCACTTGATCGATTGGAGCATTATCTACTTGCAGTTGTATTCTTAAAAGTGCGTTTTTTCTTATTACCATGCATTTAGTTTTTCCATTTATGTTCAAGCCATATATTTTTCCTACGGTGTTTATTTTATTTAACATCAACTGCATATCATGTTCGTTGTCTGTTATTATCGCGGTGTCGTTGGCGTAACGAATGTTATTTATCAGGAACCCGTTTACCTTTATTCTACACTCAGAGCCTTCCAGTGCCTCTGCAAAAATGTTCTCCTCATAGAGATTTTGGAGCATAAGAGACAAAGTACACCCCTGTCGCACCCCTCTTAAAATTTTAAATTCTTCTGTGTTGGTTGATTTGTTCAGTCTCACTCGTGCTTTTTGATTCCAATAGAGATTCTGGATAACTCTTATATCTTTCTCGTCAGTGTTAGCGTTATGTAGCATTTTTATCATTGCCTCATGTTTTACGATGTCAAACGCTTTTTCATAATCGAGGAATGTTAGGACTATATCCTTTCGTTGATCCATGCAGTTTTGTACAAGCGTATTCAAGCAGAAAGCTGCTTCACGTGTACCCAGTCCGCTCTTGAAACCAAATTGTGTCTAACCGCTTAGACCTTCCAGCTTTCTGAACATTCTTGTGTGAAGGATACGAAGAAACACCTTAAGCAAATGGCTCATTAAACTTATCAGTCTGTGGTCTTTGCATTTTGTCGCTCTTTGTGATTTAGGGATCATTATAAAGGTTGAATAAAGCCAATCCGTTGGAATGTGGCCGGTGTTATATATGGCATTGAAAATTGTTACTAACATGTCGATGTTATCATCTTCCAACAGTTTTATGGCTTCCGTAGTATGTAGCTCTATGAAGTGAGTTTTAGTGTCGATCAGGCTGAATCTTATGCAGATACAGTCATCATCCGTTCTGCGCTTGCTGCATTCCAATCCTATGACTCTGTAACTGTCGAAGCAGAGGACATAGACATTCTTGTCTTACTCACGGCATTAGGAAGGAAGCAGTCTAATGTTCTGTGTCCAAAGTGTCCAATTTTTTAAACGGGTGTAAGTCGCATCAATTATAATATCCTTCAAGTTTTATATATGGCGACAACCATGCATTGACAGCTTACAAGATCGGCAAACTTCAAACATCCTGAGTTAGCTAGCGGAACAGCATTATTTCTTAGTGAGAAAGCCGTGCCATATATGGTGGAAATAACCCACCATGGTTAATAAATAAATCTAACAGCATGAGATACAAACGTTTCGCCAAGACAGTGACCAAAAATACATTTAACTTATCGCTTCCGCCAACACAAGATACAGCTTGTTTTCACAGTCTTAGTAGTTTGTCCTTCCTATAGTATATCTTTCCTATACTGTTGTACGAAGTTGAGTCGTGGACTCTCACAGACGCTACCTGCTAGAAAATTGAGGCTTTCGAAATCTTTTCAGAGCAGCAGTTTGCAAAATACAGATTGACATGATGGTTGCCAACATCCGAAACACATAGACACTACAAGAAGAAGGAATTTATCACCTTGCAGCTGGAAAAATGTTGGAAAAATTTGAATACCAATCAAAACTTTCAAAACTCCAGCACCACCCGAACTTTTGAAAAAAAATTTCAGCAGATGCAAGAGAAACTGTGAAAGTATGTGTGGTTGCCGAAAAGCAAGCCTCAAATGCTCTGCATTGTGCCTCAATTGTTCTGATGAAACCTGCAGTAACATTATGAAAATATTAAAACTGATCGAAAGATTCGAAGAATTCGAAGATGAATTATCCACAATGAAGTCAATTCTAACTCACCCAAACATTCACCTTCGATACTAAATTAGATACTGAACTGCAGCCTGGACCATTAAAGAATATATAATTATACTCAATATTATCTAGCCTGGGAATTGTCCGTGGATTAGGCCTAATGGGGATAAAACTCTACCTCATAGGTGGTCGGGAAAAAGGTTGATAATAAATTAATCATGACATATTAATGTTAACAAAATGATAAATTATTTAAATAAAAAATATATATAATAAAAAACTAAGCCTAATGGTTCGTTGTTGTCGTCTTCTTAAGCGGCCACTATACTACTCGTAAAGTTGATCGAAGTTCAGCGAGTACGAGAGTGTAGACAGGAGGTACTTCATGCGACTTCGCTTCGGCTCGTTCTACTTCTGTTCTGTGTCGGTTTTTCGCGTCCGTGTCAAAGGGACCGAAGTTCGAATACGAAGATTCACACTACATTACTCGACTTCACGAGTACTTCGACACTTCGTTCGAAGCACTTCGATCGAGAGTGTAGACGGCGTTTTACGATTATTCAAGAACCCCAGAAGAAAACCCAGATAAATTGATAAAAATAAATAAACTTGTAGTGAAAATTATTCACTACAATATTATTGTAGTAAAGGAGGTTGAATGTATAATATTTCTCTGGTGCCTTTTTACTGTTAAATGACCAGAAAAAAGTTAAGACCAAAGAAAATTTGTTCAAAAAATTGTTTAGTTATTGTTGATAATAACTTTTTATTTTCCATTTTACGATAAAAAGTAATAGGCATAAAGGTGTGGACTTTGCACCCCTTATTCCAAGATGGAAAGTATTCGGATCAACTTCGGAGCGCTATAAAATCCAGAGAGATTATTAAAATTAAACAAATTTGTAGTGAAAATTATTGTTTGAAAAACCCTCTATTACTATGATGTCATTTTGTTGGAAAATTACAAAAAACAGTTAAAAGGCTCAAAAGAAAATTTGTTCCAAAATCTTTATTTATTTTTGTTTATAACTTTTTTATTTTCCAATTAACAATTAAAAGTAATAGAAATAAAGTTGTAGACAATTTAATTTGCTACAAATAATGTTTGATAAAATTTTATGTAGGGTTGCTAGTTTATGAGATACAGCGTGAAAACCCTTTGCACCTCTTTTCCAAGATGGCGGCCGGGGAAAATGAAATGAAAAACAAGTTTGGAGCCAATTTTAATGAGATATGGTTTCAGCAAGACGAAGCTCCAGCTCATTTTGTATTGAATATTTAATGGCCTCCTCGTTCACCCAATTTGAATCCTAAAGATTATTTTTTATTGGTTATACGTTATCTCGGTATATGGGATATTGATTTAAATTACATAATAACATCGTATTATATTGAAACTGCCAAACTCACACAACGGTTAAATAATAGTTTATGTAGCATTTGATTTATCAATTCGATCATTTTATTAAACAGTTTCCCACTTTTTGATCAATTTCATTTCATTAACTAGATTCTATTGATTTGATTAATATTATTCTAATTGGGCGGACGAATGCTCATTGGATTTTACAAAAAAACCCTAGCAATCAATCTGTTAATTATCACAAACGTGTTCCGGAATGTTTTCTCGATAATAAAAAAGCAGCGCCATCGTTTTTCCTTTAAATAAAACCAATCCCGACCAAAATGAGTTTACACTTTTTTCGTAAGATGCTCAAATCGATACATAAACGCCGAGCTGACAATATTTCTTATAAAAAAAAATGCATCTAGCTAACGGAAATTTTAGTTTTGTTGACTTATCTGATGAATTATGGAGAATGAAAATCAATGAACACTTAGTAAACCTTTTGTTTTTTGCTTCATCCTATTATTCGCAGTTCCGTCGTATGCTTACTGTTTCTGCTTTCTATCCCGGTGTTTTTTTATTGTGACAAAAGTGTTGTGAGTTGTTCTTTTATGTTGTATATACTTTTTTTGTAGTTATTTTATACAGATGAACGCTTCAGGTGTAGTGAAAGTAGACCGTAGTATTTTTATTGCCTTTAATATTTTCGGTGCACATTAATTTAATACACAGAAAAGACTTTACAGGAGACATAAATTATGGAGATAAATATTTTTTGTTAAGGAGCTTGGTTTCTTTGCAATCATAAGTATTAGCAGTTGTTGTTCGTTATTTTACGATACAATGATGTTATGCATGGTTTAAACTCATGTAAATAGTGAGTAAACAATTTTTTAACCATGGTATTCTATGATGTGAGTCTTGTGTTTGATTTAAAATCACTGTTTTTCCTTGCATAATAAGGGGTATGTCCCCAAAGTATCCTATTTTCGTTCATAACTTCGCAATGATTTGTTTTCCTCATCCAGTTTTAACAGCACGCAACTACTACTGCTTTAAGTCACTTAACCTGTTCTGATATCCAATTTTTGTAATGGTATCTCAGTGCCATCGTCGCATTTGTTTGAGTTATCTCAACAGTAAATTCAACCAACTTACACCTCTTAGCGATTAACGGAATTCGCAGAAGGTAAACTGCACTGGTGTTCTCCATAATGTTTAACATTTTACTAAATTTTAGTTTATATATATATATATATATATATATATATATATATATATATATATATATATATATATATATATATATATATATATATATTCAAACAACACAGTTTATTAGGTTTGCAGTCAGAAAATTGGCCGGGATGTTAATTTCATTAACACTCTTATGAGTTAATTTCATTAACATCCCGGCCAATTTTCTGACTGCAACCCTAATAAACTGTGTTGTTTGTTTATATTGACAGTCACTAATATCCAGTAATTCTTATATATATATATATATATATATATATATATATATATATATATAATATATTGTTGATTGGTTGTATAGTAACTTCGAGTCGATGTCAAAATTTGACCAACATTGCACAATATTAATTACTATATTTACTGGACAGTTTGATTGAGTTCAATGAATAGAGCATAGCACAATAGAAGTACACCTAAGGAAATGTACACAAGAAGAAAAAAATACAGTGATGAGTGTCTTACCACCTGGCTTTTTAACGTAAGAGATAGAAAACACAGTTACCTTGTGAAATAAAAAGAGATGAAACTCGTAGAGGTGAGAAATAATCGGAAAAACCTATAATTTATATTACATTACATTACCACTATCGATAGTCTCACACCTTTAGACGTTAGATTCGAGCTAAATCACCTCGGTCATAATTATTATGAGTAACGTCGAATGTGTGACGCATTTCCATTTTTTAATTTCGCATAAAGTAAAAACTGATTGACCACAATAAAGCAAAAATGTGAATAAAATAATTTAATTAATAGTGATTATTTATTCTAAAGTTTTAAATTATTAACCAAGAATAATTTCTACTATGATTTGAAGAGTTTCATACACTCTTGACACGGAATAATTATAAATCCTTCGTAGATTAATGGTAAGAATTCGACATTGCGATGTTTAGATTGCCGACTAATCTTTAGATAATGTTTAGATTGCTCTAATCCGACGATTAGAGTTCAAAACTCACATGTGGTTTTCTTTTTTTTTAATAATTTGAAATTATGCAAAGATCGTTTTGCTTTGAATCACTAAACAAAGCTAAACAAAAACTAAAGTTAAAACAAAAAATCTTATTGACAAAACAGTATCGTCGTACTTTCGAAAATAAAGTAAAAACTTTTAAAGAATGTTTAAATAAGTAAAAATTCTACAAAAATAAAATCGTGGCCACTAATCAATCGATTAGGAAAAGCCGCACTGAGATATTCACTGACGATGCGAGAATTATGTGCAGGACAACCATCGTGTTGAAACCATATGGAATCGAAAGGTATTGGTAAATTACAAAGGGCTGAAACAATTTCATTTTGCAGAAGTTCCAAGTATTTCCGCCCAGTCAACATACCGTCTATAAAAAATGGACCAATGACATGATTCCCTATTATGCCTCCCCAAACATGTACTTTTCGAAGACGCTGGGTACGAGCGACATAAATCTGACGAGGATTTCCTCGAGATCAATACCTAGCATTGATTGAATTGTGACGGCCATGCAATGAAAACGTACATTCATCGGTGAACAAAACGTTCTCTAAAAAATGTTCATCTTGATGTGACATTTCCATTGCAGTTTGACAAAATTCTAAACGTCTATATTGATCCCCAGGGAATTGTTCGTTGGATTTATGAAGTTTATAGGGACGGTATCGATGTCTTTACAAAATTTCACCTTCTCTAAATCTTGGAATTCCACATTGTTCTCCGAGACGAGGTGTTGATTGGGTAGGATTTTGCTCAATACTTGCACAAATCAAAGTGTCCCTTAGTTCCAAATCTGGATTTACCTCCCTTCGTCTGCGAACTCCTCTTGGCTCGAACACGGATCCATAAGTAAAAAAATTACGTATAATAGACTGAATTGTTGATCGTGCTGGAGCCGGCCTATTTGGAAACATATTTACAAATTGTTGTCTAATCATGTTGTCTGATAATCCATTCACATGCCAGACAACAATTTGCACTTTTTCCTCGACCGTTAAAATCCTTTTCACGAATTGTTTTTTCAATAAAAAGTTTCTGTTTACCGTAAAAAACACTTCTCGATGTGTTATTATTTGATATAAGAAAGATATATGAAAAGCAGGTAGCTGTTCGCGCGCATCCATTCCAATGTCGTCAATTGTTTTGAAAATCATTACCTGTACAGAGGAATTGCTATTAACACTGAGAATTTAGTGATGGATTTGACATTAAACAGTCTTCAATGGATTATTTTCCATTCACAACTGAAGACTGTAAAACTGGAATTGAATTTGAAATATTTTGTATTTCTATTTTATAAAATTGGAATAAGAATAAATTGTAAATAATGAGTTTTTCGAAAACTTGTTACCTAATATGTATCATATTTTCTATTATTTTTGATTGAGTAAAACAAAAATTTTACCCTTGGTGTGAATTGAACCCCAGTCTTCTTATCAATAGACAACGTCTCTAACTATTACGCCAACTCCACATACAACAATAATTGTTTTCGGACTGAACATACCTATTTAGTTTAGTCAAATATTTCAGTTGAGTTATTTTTATTATTAAATAAACTTAAAGATTTATAATTTAAAATCGCTACTAATTAATGTTATTTACTATATCTTAATATATTTAATCATTTATTCTAACATCAGAAATTATTAAAATAAAATATTTTCGAGGTCATCCGTATAATTATGACTGAAGTCAAATAGACACGTCTAATAACTAGCCTTATCTCGTACTATCTCACAACTTAATCTGTCTTCTATCCTTTCCGCTATTTTGCCGGGTGGTAAGACACTCATCACTGTATATTGCTCTAGGTTAACTTACCCAATCCAGTCTTTTCTTTGAAGAGTAATGGCGTACTGAAGCCGTGTCTTTGGAAATATGCGACGTTTAGTTCGCTGCCATGCATTTCTTTGACAATATTGTGTGACGCGAAAGCAGGGTCTTCGAGTTTTTCCTGTAGATTGAAGGTCCGAAGACCTTCTATATCTTCTTCGCCTACGGCCCAGTCTTCGGAATATAGTTTCTTTTGTTTTCTTTCTCTCTATAACAAATAATAGCAGTGATCAAATACAAATAGAAAAAGGAAAAGTCGATAAATTTAAATAATTGTATTCTGAATTTGGAGTCCATACGTAAATTAAAAAACGGTAATACAAAGGTTAATTGACGAACCCGACAAACTTAGGAATTAAAAAAGTTTCTACATATATAAAAATTCACAATCAGGAAATAACAAATAATATATATGATTCTCGATTTATAAATTTAGAATAATCTTTTAGAAATTAAATATGCAGGAATGTTTTAAAATAAAGATATAAATAAGAATATATTGTACTCCGGAGAAAAGTGCGTTATAGTAATTAAAGTGATTTCAAGAAGAGGTTTCGGGATTCTCTTAATATTCAAATTTATTTGTAAGCGATAGTAATTGTAGATAAGTAGGAAATATTAAAGTATTAGTAAGAAATATTTGCATAAATTGTTCAGATTAAGAAAACTGGATAATTTCTTTTTTAGGCAGCTGAAACAATAGATTTCGATTTTGGTTATTCCAAATTGTCTACGTAGATGGCCACAAAACGTAGATTTTGTGTCAACAAGAAACCGGTAGATATTTTATGTGTATATATGTCATATATCAATTACAGTGTTTAGGTTGTCAGGGATGTTATATTGGACAAACCTGACAGTGGCTGAAACAGCGGATCACACAACACAAGAGTGACTGCAATAGGAGAAATAAAACATGCGCTGTTGTCGAACATTTTATAAAAACAGGCCACCAGTGTGATTATGATAACGTGAAAATATTGAAATCATTAAGCAATTACAATCGAACTAAAAATGCCATTAATAATAAAATAGACACTAGTAATCTTAGTAATATATATTATAACATTTTAAATACTTTATAGTAACGTCAAAAATAACGTATACCCCTATATAATTTTATTTAGGCGTTAATATCTAAGCAAAAAACGTTAAATGTATTTTAAAATTTTTATTAGTAATTATTTTAGTGAGAGATCAAAAAAGAATAGAATGGATCAGACAGAAAACCAAGGTTACTGATGGAATCTATAGAATTAAATCTTTAAAATGGCAGTGAGCGGGACATTTAGCGAGAAGAATTGGAAATAGGTCCACTAGAAACTAGAATATTAAACTGTGGTGTCCAAGAGACGTCAAGAGACCAAGAAGACGTCTAAATTTAAGATGTGACTATGACATAAGGAATTTTAGACAATCGTGGGCAGATATGAAGAATGAATATGTAAGGGAGGCTACACCATAATCGGTAGAATATTCAATACAACTAGCTTGTGTCGTGGATCAATATTTTTTAGAAAAAAATACATACTGAAATTAAATTAATATACTCGCGATCATAAAATCCGGGTCACCTTGAAAATTTCAAGTTTCTTGAATATTTTTGCATCTGGTGCAGTAATAAGCTTTTTTTAAGCTAATGTATTTTTTATTTGTCATCAATGTTTGTTTTGAAAGAAAAAAAACGGTTTTTTTATTGTTTTTATTGAAAAAGCAGAAAACAAACCAAATTGTTGAAACAGACTTACGAAAGAAAAAATGAAAAATGCACAACGTGGTAAAACATCAGTGGAATTTCAATGACTAATATCGTGTATTGCCTCCCCTTGCTCTAATAACCTCTTGCAGACGACGGGGCATATTCTCAATTTTTCTCCGGATTACATGTTGAGGTATGTTATTCCACTCTCTCACTAACAGATCCTTAAGCTCCTGTGCGTTGTTAGGAGGAGGTGTATGGGTTTGAATACGTTTTTTCAAATCGTCCCAGAGATGTTTGATGGGATTCAGGTCCGGAGACCTAGTAGGCCAGGGTAACCTCGTAATTCTAAGCTCGTCCAAGTATTGCATACTGATCCTGGCAACGTGCGGTCGCGCGTTGTCCTGCATAAAAACGGCGTCTTCTCCAAGCCCTACCATGGTGGGCATAACATGTTCTTCCCGAATCTCCGTAATGTACCTTCGTGCAGTTAAGGACCCATTTTCGATGAAGGGTAATTCTGTGCTGAAGTCGAAAGATACACCTCCCCAAGCCATGACCGAGCCTCCACCAAATGGCATTCTTGGAGCAATGCAAGCTTGTGAAAATCGTTCACCGGTTCTCCTCCAAACTCTTACACATCCATTGGATCCAGTTAGGCAGAAACGGGATTCATCTGAGTATAACACTTTGCTCCAATCATTAATTCCCCAATGCGCGTATTGTCGAGCAAAAGCTAGTCGTGCAACTCGATGCGCACGGCCAAGTGGTGGTCCTGTAGCCATTACCCGAGAAGATAGTCCAGAAGAACGAAGTCTTCTCCCGACTGTTGCAACGCTAACATTGCAATTTCGTACTTAGTGTAGGCAATTTCGATGCATAACCGCACTTGAGGTCCGGCTTCGTAAAGCCTGAAACACAAGAAAACGGTCATCTCGTGCCGCGGTCGTTCTTCTTTGTCCAGAGCCAGGTTAGCAAACTCGTCTCCTGAAAGCGTTGAAGCACTCGTTGAACCGTAGAAAGGCTTACGCCAACAGTTCTTGCGACTTGCCGTTGAGTGTGACCGTCTTCCACAAACGCAACAATGCGTGCCGTTTCAACAACAGTCAAGGCATTTTTGGCAAAAAATAAACAATAATAAACACTAATAATGGCACTAATAAACACTAATGGCGGCAATAATAAACGTTTTTTTGTTGCGTTTGAACAGAAAGTCGAAGCACAAATGAGATTTAAAACAAGCGGCAGTTACAGGTACCGTTCATTTTGGGAAGTCTACAGTTTTTCGCGCAATCGGCATTATTGGAATTCTTTGTTGCAAAGGAAACCGCTAAGCTGACAACAATTCTCAGAAACATGCATTAGTTTGTATTTGTGTTATTATTATTTACGATAAAGCTCGTTAAAAATGAAATAACGGCGATTTTCAAGGTGACCCGGATTTTATGATCGCGAGTGTATATAAGTAAGTCTTCTAAAATAGCATAAGCTATTGTTTGGGTTTCAAATATACCATACTTAAATAGTAATAAATATTTAATTATTTTATGTATTATTTTGATGTCACAGCTAAAATGATGCAGATAAGATGAAGCATTACAGAACTTATCAATTTGAAATTTCCTAAGCAGGCGTTGCATTAAATTCATTATTGCAGTTATTTTTATGTTTAATTTGACATTTCAAAGTATTTAATCAGCAAATAACAAAATTATTTAAGAATGAGTAGCCGAACTACGATTAGTGAAAGAAATTTAGTTATTACTCACCATAGAAATGAATATTACTCACCATAAAAATGGTAAATAAATGTTTATTAACAGCTCAGCACATTATTGAACGTTATTGAAATGAAAATAGAGTTGATAATATTTATCAAGATTAGCTCCAAATAAATTTTTTATGGAACGTGAGGAAAGATGGATTGTCAGAGAAATAGCAAATAATCCTACAAAAAGTGCACCAAAATTGCGAGATGAGGTGAAAAGACAGTTTGGAAAACAATGTAACCCCGAAACAATTAAACGGATATTACGAAAGAATAACCTACACCTACATCTACCTCAGGTAGAAATAAATCTTTTATTAGCCAAAGAAACAGGCGTGTTAAGTTGGTGTTCGCTAGGGAGCATATTAACAAAGATTTGATTTTTTGGAATTCAGTAATCATCATCATCAGTGGTGCTACAGCTCTAGTTGAGCCTTGACCTTCCCCAGTCTATTTCGCCAGTCGTTTCTGTTCATCGCCAACCGTTGCCAATTTGCCGCGCCGATTTTCCTTGCGTCCTCGTCCACACCGTCCCTCCATCTCAGTCGTGGTCTGCCTCTACTCATATTTCCCACTGGGACCGATAATAGAGTTCGTCTGGGTGGGTAATTTTCATTTGCTCTTGACACATGTCCAGCCCATCTAAGCCTACCTATTTTTATGAAGGATATTACATCTCTACCATTTACTATTTTTTTATACTTCTCGTACAATTCGAAATTATATCGCCTTCTCCAAATACCATTCTCACAGAATGCGCCCATTATTCTTCTTAGTATCTCCCTTTCGAAGACGAGCAGAAGATTTGCGTCTGTTTTGGAGATGGTCCATGTTTCTGACCCATATGTCAGCACTGGTAGGATGAGTGTTCTATATATTATTAGTTTGGTTTTCTGGCTTAAATTTCTTTTTTTTTAGCTGCTTGCTTAGTCCAAAATAACATTTGTTTGCTAGCAGTACCCTCCGTGGAATTCAGTAATATTTGCTGATAAAACCAAAATAAACTTGTTTGGGTCCGATGGAAAAATATCGGTGTGGAGAAAGCCGAATGAAGAACTAAAATTAAAAAATATGAAAGCTACGGTAAAGCACGGTGGTGGTGGAGTGATGATGTGTATGTCATCTGCAGGAGTACGTAACATGCATTATATTGAAGGGAATATGAACCAATACATGTGGTTAGATATACTAAGGCAGCATCTCGCCACTAGTGCTCAAAAATGAGGTATTAATAACAATTATATCGGTTTTATCAGGACAACGATCCATCCAAAACACACGTCATTTCGGATTCGTACTTGGTTGCTTTATAATTGCTGAAATATCATTAAAACACCAGCCCATTCACCAGATTTGAATGTTATTGAAAATTTGTGGTTGACATTAAAAAATAAAGGGAATAGTGCCCCAATATCAAATAGAAATGAATTGAAAGCAAAAATTACTGAAGCTCGGGATACAATTTCCCCAGAGTACACTAGAAAGTTAGTCAAATCAATGCCTAGACGACTGCAGGCTCTAATTGATAATGAAAGAGGACCTACTAAATATTAGCAATCATTTTTCAATGCATAGAGTTTGTTTTCTTTATTAATGTTCTTGTTTTAAAGATTGCATCGTTTTAGCCGTGACATCAAAATCATACATAAAATAATTAATATCATGAGATATAACAGAATATTTTACATACCGTTTCACAAACCGGAGAATGGAAAAAACAAAAATCACAAACTAGACGTCTGCACATTTTTGGAGAGAAAAAAGCTACTGATAAATTTAACAAAAATCTCGAGCAGGTTCATTATTAAATGATACAATATGTTGAAACGAGTCCCTAGGATTAAAAAGAAAATAAGAGTATGAAAATCTGCGCCCAATGCATTTTATTTGCATATGCAATCAAAACCAGAGCTTATAAAAATGCAGAACAGGCCCTAAGAATAATTGACATAAATAATTTAAGATAGGCGGCACATAAATGGAACAGATTCAACAGAGACATCAGGTAAAAATGTTATCCAGAATAGGATGTTGGATATGTGCAAAATATATGTACGAGGATAGATTGATATAAAACTAGCTTTTAATAGATGGCGCTACTTGATACCGAATTGGTTTCGGTGTTGACATTTGCCATTCATGACATGACATCTGTCAAAATTTAAAGGTTTAAAAACAAAGAAGCAAATTTTGTGTTTTCGGAGAAATGAAAAAAGTCGAGTATCGTTCGGTGATTAAGTTCCTCCACAAAAAGGGTAAAACGAATGTGCAAATCTAAGCCGACCTGGACGAAATTTATGGTGAGGTTGCACCTTCGTTAGCAACAGTAAAATTTTGGAAAGCTGAATTTGTTCGTGGTCGTACGAGTGTTTTTAATGATGAACGTCCCGGGAGGCCAAATGAAGTCGCCACGCCGGAAATGATCAACAAAGTCCATGACATGATTATGGCAGATCATCGAATTAAGCTCCTCGAGTTAATAGAGGTCCTAAACATTTCCTACGAACGCGTACACATCATTCATCATCATTTGGACATAAAAAAGCTATCCGCGCGATGGGTGCACGAATTGGGCTATGAATCGGTTGAACACCCACCGTATTCCCGAGATCTTGCCGCCAGCGATTTTTTCCTGTTTCCAAACCTAAAAAAATGGCTCGGAGGACGCCGTTTCGCAACAAATGATGAAGTCGTCGCTGAAACTTCGGCCTATTTTGAAGAGCTCGAGCAAAAGTACTATTTGGATGAGATAAAAAAATTGGAACATCGTCTTAATAAGTGTATCGAGCTAAAAGGGGACTATGTTGAGAAATAAATCGATTCAATTCCAAAAATTTTGTTTTTTCTATCAAAGGCTAGTTTTATATCTATCCACCCTCGTATATAGTTAAAAAAACGTAGATCCAGGATAAAACACATTATTTAACGACCTTCCAACTCGACAAGTTCCTATAATTTTGTTTCTCATCCGAACAGTGTGAACTGAACATTTCAAATAAATAATTCGCTCTTTCTCGGTATACAGTATACTTTGAATTCTCTATTAGATACACGACTCTACATTTATTTATCACTAGATAGGATTTGCTGCCGTTTGTACATTACGTAAGGTCAGTAAACAAATAAATGCTTGTAAAACTCAATATGTTATGGAACAAAATTGGCGTTATAATTTAAAAGTGTCAATTTTCGGAACGGTTTCTGTAACAAGCTCAACAAAACTGTAGTGGAAATAAGGGCATGTAATTTGCAACTTTCCTTTCTATTTGCACCGATATTCGAAACATATACCTCATTCGTCTATTTTTTTTCTAACTATTGTGAGACGTGCCATGAAAAAGCACATTATGTTTTCTATCTATTACGAAATCCTTTTTGCAAAAACATGTTGATTTTTTTCTTATAAAAAATTAGAATAATTTTTTAAATATTGCCTGCAGGAAAAATATTGTTCTCATATTTGGAAAGCTTGCATTTTTTAACAAATATAAAAAATGAAAATGTCCTAGGAAAATTGGTGAAGAAATTAGTGTTTTTTTTTTAAATTCACAGCTGATTTATTTATAATAATTAAGATATCAAATTATCGTAATTTGAAATAATATACTTTAAAGTTTTAATGTGCCAAATTCAAAAAAGATTGGATTTCAATGGAATCGTCCACAATGCTTTAAAATGTGGTACTCAAAATCTGCTGGCTTCAAACAGGGCGATACAGGGGGAAGGAGCTGTTACCGGTATCTCTGGTTATTGTTTATGGATTTAGACGTTTCTTTTTTTAATTTGTATTTAATTTTTCCGTACATTACGAATATACATTATTTAAATAAATAAATCATCTAATTTGTTTAAACATTTTTTCTTTCAATTATTTTTAGTAGATAATATTTGAGGTAATTTTTATTATAAATATATGTATGATTAATATGTAATTCTTCACAAACTTCATAAATAATTTATTTATAATAGATTTTATAAAAAAAAATATTCAATTAGTTCTAAAAATGAATGAAAAAAGTTCCAAAATCATTTGTAGAAAATTTTTCAATATATATTTTTTTATGGTTTACAAAATTTTTACATATACAGTAAGTTCTTGTTTCATGCGGAAATTCATACAAAAGCTTAAAAAAAACTTGTATTCAAAACTTAATTAATTTTATTTTATGGGAAACTAATAGGTATACATAGAACATGCAGTTCTGCAGCTCAGGTTGCAATTTAAAGGCTCGTTTAGAATTGGGGTCATTAATAAGAAAATTATTTTCTAATTTACTGCAAAGTTGAAGACCCTCTCGAATTAATTTGGCAGTGAGGGGGTAGTTTTTCTGCCTCATCATTATCATCTTCTAGACTCCCGACGCCATCTAAAGTTAGATTTAAAGGTTGATTAATTATATCATGGTCACTTAATTCATCATCCACAAGCAATTCATCTATATAATCCTGGCTGAAAGTATTCCATCTCTTTCAATTGACCACCTCCGCCAATTTCATGTGCCAAATTAATTATTTCATCTGATAGTGTCGATGTTTTAATGGTTGCATTGCTTGTTACACATGCTGGCCAAACCTTTTTCCAACAAGCATTTAAACTTCTTGGTCTTATTTGAACGGAAGCACATGCAACATGAATCAAACAATAAAAAATAGAAAATTGCTTCCACACGTCTTTTACTGTTAAGGGCTCATTTTCTAGTTTACTCACAATGGATTTGTAAGTTGCCTTTATGTAATATTTTTTAAACGTTGCAATTATGCCTTGATCTAATGGCTAAATAAGGTTTGTTGTATTGGGCGGAAGAAACACTATTTGAACGTTTGGATGTTCCAAGTGTGGATGACCTGCTGCATTGTCAATAATTAATAAAACTTTAAAACCGAGAGATTTTTCCTTCATATAGCTGTTGTCACCCAGGCTTTCTTGTTAGCCATCCAATGAAATGGCAGTTGTTTTAAATCTTTGCCTTTTAAAGTACGTGGTCTAAGAGATTTATTTATTAAGAAGAGCGGTTTCAACATCCGATCTCCTGATGCATTCTTCTTCTTCTCGTAGCACTACAACCCGGGGTGGGTTTTGGCTGACTGCACAACTTGCTTCCATCTTAAACGGTCGTCCATAATAGTTGGGTCAGTAGGTAGTCCCACTGTTCTTATATCTGACCATATATTGTCTCTCCATCGCATTCGTGGACGTCCTAAGGGCCTTCTTCCTGTGGGGGCTTCCTCCCATATTATCTTGGTAAGGCGGTTATTAGGGAGTCTATGGACATGGCTAGCCCATGTTAGACGTTGGGATTTAATCTCTTGGACTATATCGCTGGCTGTATACATTTGCTTGACGTCAGCATTTGTTCTCATTCGGTATTGATTGCTATGAATGTCGTGATAAGGCCCAAAGATTCTTCTGAGGATTTTCCTCTCAAAACATCTAAGTTTTCTTTCAGTTCTTTCCAGTTTCATCTAAGACTGGACCAAAGACCAGTCTTTGGTCAGGGTCCACGTCTCACACCTATACATGAGCACCGGTCTAATCACCGTTTTATATATTCTAATCTTTGATGTTCATGTTAGGCTTTTAGATTTAATAGTATTGTGGAGGGTGTACATACATCTGTTTTCTGCCTGAATTCTTCCTTTAATCTCTTCCGCGATATCGTTATCTGCAGTGATTGTTGCTCCGAGATATTTAAAATTCTCCACTCTTTCAAAGTTATACGGGTCTATTGTAACATTTTGCCCTATTCTATATCGTCCCTTTTATCTGTAGATGCACATGTATTTGGTTTTCTCTTCGTTTACCCTTAAACCAGTTAAACCCTTCTTTGCCTCTACCTCCAATTTATTAAAAGTCTCAATCACACTGGTGACTGTGTTTCCCACAATGTCAATGTCATCTGCGTATGCTAGTAGTAATTTTGATCCATTTACTGTCAGTAATTATGTTTTAAGTTGTGCTGCTCTTACTACTTTCTCCAGGATGTTATTAAAGAGGAGAGGTGACAGCGCATCTCCTTGTTTCAGGCCACTGCTTATTTCGAAAGATTCTGAGAGTTTGTTACCTATCCGTACTCTGGATCTACAGCTATTCACACATAACTTAACAAGCTGGATAAGTTTTTTTTTGAACTGAAAGTTCTGCCATTGCATTCCACATCTGATCCCTTTTAATGCTCTCGTACGCTTGCCGGAAATCTATGAAGAGATTATGGATAGTTCTATTGAATTCCCATCTTTTTTCAAGCAGCTGTCTTAGAGTAAAGATCTGATCTATGGTCGATCTATGTTTTCTGAAGTCGGCTTGGTATTCCCCCATTTTCTACAAACGGTGTCAGCCTACTTAATAGGATGTTCGATAAGATTTTATATGCCGTATTAAGTAGGGAGATGCCTCTATAATTAGAACACTTGGTTTTGTCTCCCTTTTTATAGATGGGGGTTTTTACACTTTCGTGCCATTTTGTTGGTATTTTCTCTTCGTTCCATATAAGTGTTATTAGTTTGTGTATTTGTCTATGTAGAGTTTCTCTTTCGTACTTAAGGAATTCAGCCAGTATATTGTCAGAGCCTGGAGCTTTACCGTTCTTCAATTTGTTAATTGCTTGCAATGTTTCATCTATTTTGGGGTCCTCTACCGGTAGGTCCACCCCAAAATATATATTTTCTTCATGTTCTTCCTTTTGATGTATGTTTAGAGTTGCTACAAGTAATAATGTTACTCGATCTTTACTTGCATTATGTTCACTTGCAGTTTTTTCATCCCTTGCGATGTAAGTACGGTTAGGCATTTTTTTTTCCAATACAGTCCCGTTTCATCAGCGTTAAATACATCTTCAATAATTTTCGCTAGCTCCTATGAAAATATATTTGCTGCTGCTTCATCTGCTATAGTACTCTCTCCTGTAATCTTGATATTATGAAGTGATTTCTTTTTATAAACCCGATTACCCATCCTTTGCTAGCTGAAAATTCTTTACCAGCTTGGGAAGTGAAAGTTTGTGGCTTTAACTGTTTCATTAACTCATAAAACTGAAAAGCTTTTTCCTGGATTAAATAACCACTTACAGGAATTCTTCTTTGAATTAGTTCCTCATTCCAATTGCGATGGCTCTTTCTGTTCTTTATAATAATACATCCCTTGAGTAAGATGAAAATTTGGCTCTTAATTTTGTACCAGAAATTATAGATTTTCTTATAGCAACATTATTCTTCTTAATTGCCTTTACAGTAGATTCGCCTAAATTAAAATGTTTTCCAATTGCTGTAGATACTTCTCCTGTTCTCCTTTTCCTAAGCGTTCTAACATATGCGAAACTTGCAATGATGTAAAAGGAACATCAAGTAATAAGAGAATCCCCGAATTGCAAACGCTCACTTTACTGACATCTGGATGTGAGAAGAGTTATATGTACCAGGGATTTAAAACTGGAACTAAGAGTTAGGTTGGCGAGGTGCTATGTTTTTTCGACTTTATTTTATGGAATGGAATCTTGGACCTTGAATGCGACATCAATGAAAAAACTGGAATCATTTGAGCTGTGGGTGTACAGAAGAATTCTGAAAATATCATGGACAGAACACGTCACAAACAAAGAGGTTCTGGGAAGGATGAACAAAGAAATGGAAATTTTAAATTCAATAAAAACAAGAAAATTAGAATATCTCGGACATATTACACGTGGAGAGAAATACACCTTGCTCCAACTGATTATGCAGGGAAAGATCCAAGGAAAGAGAAGCATAGGGAGGCGTAGAATGTTATGGCTGCGCAACCTGAGAGAGTGGTACGGATGTACATCAAATGAACTTTTCAGAGCAGCCGTCTCAAAAGTCCGAATAGCTATGATGATTGCCGACCTCCGCCGCGGAGATGGCACTTGAAGAAGAAGAAGGATGTGCATAGTTCATATTTAATTATAATAGTTAATAATACAAATTTTTGATTGAACAAACCGCACAACTGGAATGATGCGATTTGGATGAACAAATCGCATAAAAATAATCCGGATAAAAAGAGACCTTACTGTATATCCAGTTGATTATATTAATCTGCAAATTATTTTGAAACTTCAGTTTTTCATTAATCTAATAGCATGTTTGGCGACAAATAAAAAATAGTTTAAGATTTTTTATTTCTTAAGCAATATATAAAACAATATTATTTTTAGAAATAATTGAATAGGATAATTTGTTTAAATGATTTACGAAGTTTATTAAGGAAGTGTATATTACTAAATATTTATGTTTTACAATAAAAAATACCTTAAATATTACTAACAATAAATAAAAAATTGAAAAAAATTGTTTAAAAAAATTAGATTGTTTATTTAACAATGTATTTATTTAAATAATGCATATTTGTAATGTACGCAAAAAGTACATAACAAAAAGGAACCTCGAAATCCATAAATACGAACCAGAGATACAGTTAACAACTCCTCTCCCCTTCATCGCTATTGCGACTTTCAAGGTCGGCCGTTTTTGAGGACGACATATTGAAGCTTTGTGGTCGATTCCGTTGAAAGGCAATCTTTTTCGAATTTGGCACATTAAAACTCTAAAATATGTTCTTTCAAATGACGATAAGTAGATCTCTTAATTGTTATAAACAAAGCTGTTGTGAATTATTAAAAAAAAAGGACTAACTTCGTTCCAAATAGTCCTAGGACAAGTTTTCTTTTTTTAAAATTTGTGAAATAATGCAAATTTTTTAAATATGAACAAATCATTTTCCTGAAGTCAATGGCTAAAACGTTGTGTGTATGTGTGTGCTGTCGGTTTCCTTTGTGGTTAAAACGTTATTCTAATTATTATTGTTTATAAAAAAAAGTCGACACATTTTTGCAAAATGATTTTGCAGCATTCAAAATTGTTTTTCATTTTTTTTTAATATTATTGATAGAATAAATATTCTTTTATAAGCTAAAGTATAAAATTACTGGAACTTCATTATTTTCTGTCTTACATTGTGGCAAAAAAATTTCATTTGAGATAAACAAATAAAATAACTTTAAACTATGTGACCGATCGCTTTGAAATTTTTATCATATTTTAAGTGTCAAATCCCAACATTCCACGTAATATAAATGTTTCAAGTTCATTTTTAAATTAGATATTAACATTTATAAAAAAACGAAATTTCTTATTTTTTTGCAACTTTCTAAGCAACAAATAAAGATAGAAACATTTAAAAAAAAGTCCATTTTGAAGGTTTTTATATGGTTTATAAGTTTCTTACTCTCAAATTAGTTTCAAAAGCTTCACTTTTTGCTGATAGACGAACAAAGCGAACATTGACCCTTTTTGACCCTAATTTCTTATTAATAACCTTATTAAGTCCAAAAAATCGACTGCAGGAAACATATAGGTTTTTGTTATAGATGTCCATACTAATCAAAACAACTGTCGTTTGCCTGGGGAGGGGGTAAGTGTCACAAACGGGGCACTTTTTTGCTTATTTTCCTGAACTAATAGCAGTGTTTTTTGTTTTATTGTAATTTAAACTTTTGTTTCTGCTTCATTCTTCTCAACACTTTAACAATCGTAGCGTGACCCTTTTATTACATCTTCAGAATGTTTCCATACTTTCACAATTTCTCATCGCTTTTCGATTCAGCGTCCACGATTCGACTTCGTGGTATATCTAACATTTAGTAAAATCATATTTTAAGGCCAGTGTCAATTCTCTGTTATAAAGAACCTTGTTCGTTTTCAGAAAGTTTTCAGGTGCTTTTTTAATTATAACCTTGTTGATTCCACTAAATAAAAATACAGTGCATGTCTTAATTCTTCTCTTAATCTTAGAGTAACATTACAGCATTGAGTTTTGACCTTTCCTAATCTGTTACGTCAGTGGTTCCTATCCATTGACAACAGTTGTCAATTTGTCGCGCCAATCTTCTTCGCATATTCGTCTCCAGTAGCTTTCGATCTCATTCTTGGTCTGCCCCTTTTCCTATTTGCCACATCCATTGATAATAGGGTTCGTCTGATTAATTTGCTCGTAACAAGGGTCTTGCTCATTTTAGCCTATCTATTGTTATGTACGATATTACCTTACTGTCACATGCTATTTCTTTATATTTCTTACAGATCTCAAACTTATATCGTCCTACTAAAACGCTGCTTCCACCAATATTAGTAGATGATTTGTACATATTAATATCAACGAATCATTTAAAAAAAAAGTTCCTTAAGATAAAACACACTTGACAATCAAAACACTTGCACAATGTGAAGAGACATGAGGATTCTCATTCAGTATGGCAATACCTTGCATCTTAGTTTCATGGTGTGCGCTTTTGCATGTGTCCTACAAAAAAAGGCTACCTGCACGATTAAATGCATTATCATCATGTACATGCGCTATCAGATGAATCATCATTCTGGATTTGCATCCTATGTGTGTTCTAACCACCATAATAATTTTACTCCAGTTTTCCCTATCCATAGGTCTTTCTCCACCAAACACATACTCCCATGATTCTCACATCTCCTTTGATGTTTTTTTTCTGGGTCTTTCGTTTATCCTCTACCCATAGTCATATTTATCTATCCGCAGTATATGTTCTAACCACGTGGGACATCTATTTGGATGTGTTTACTGTTAAAAAATCCTTACTTTTTTTTTTAATACAAATTCGTTAACTGACTGGATGACGTCGCGTCGTTTGTATAACGAATGGCTGTCGGGATTGTTATGCTTATCTTCATGTATTTCGTTTTGTTGGTGTTAATTATAAGACCCATTTTGTTGGCTGCTTCTTTTAGCGCTATATATGCTTCGCTTACATAGTTTTCCGTTGTTTCAACGGTGTCCATATTATCAGCGTAGTTAATGGATTAAGTTAGGTTAGGTTTTATATAAGTGAGCGCTTCTAAGCTTCCACTCGACCTAAGGGGTCTATTGTGGCTCACCCCTAGGTAAAAGTTGTCTTTTCAGCTCAGCTTTTTTAACAAAGTCTATGGTTTTATTCGACACCGTTGTGCCTTTCAAAATTATATTTAGGTCGCATTGCATGTGGCACCATTTCCAACTCTCTTCTGATGGTTTTTTATTATGTCTCCAAATTTGATCTCAGTATCCTTTCGCCATACTTTCTGACGTATTATGCTCTTATATATGTAATGACCTAATGACCTAGGGAGTATGAGTTCCCTCTATTAGTAACGGACATTTCTCCTGTTACGATTTGTACAGATTTGCTAGACATACATATATTGAGTCTGTGGTTGTGACTTCTGACGTGCATATTACTTTCTCTAGGACTAGATTGAACATTATACAGAAGAGAAGGGTCACCCTGGCGTAAACCATTGTTGGTTTTAAAGAGTTATTTTGTTAACATTGCCAACTGTTTTGATATTCCTAGGTCTTTCACTGCCCTAAACATCTCCCCTCTGTTTGCAGAGTCGCAGACTCACTTGCAACTAATGAATGTTTGGTGAGAAATTATGCCATACTTTAGTGTTTTTTTATGAATTTGTCTGATGAATTGTCGATTTCCACCTGTGAACCCAGGCCAGTGTTTTTCAATTATTTTTTTTGCGTTCATTCCACACGGGACGTAGTATATTGGAAAATACTTAAGGCGCTGCATTTAAAAGCATAATTCCCTTCTAGTTAGAGCATTCAAAGAAGTCTTTCGAGTATTCCACGTTCCCAATCTCAGTTCCATTTTCGCTTGCAGAGTTGTCGAAGTTGAGACCGGCTAATTCCTGAGGTTTGGTAAGCTATGATTTTTTTAACAATAAACATAAAAAAAAAAAACAAAAACCATGGTTATCAGTAAGAGGGGGGTAAAGTCATAACAAGGATCCAGATAAAAAATGAAGATATTGAACAAGTGGACAAACTGAATTACTTAGGAGTCTGGATTACTGAAGATCTAAATCCGAAATCAGAAATTCTATTAAGAATAAAGAAATCATGAGCAGCCTTTTTGAAGATAAGGAAATTTCTAAGTAACCAAAGATTATATCTGCAAATTCGACATCGTATGGTAAAATTTTATATCCACTCTATTCTTCTTTATGTTATATCTTCACTCTATTCAACATTAACAGTTTAAGCTTTATTGCCAAGGCTTGAACTGTTAATGTTGACTTGATGAGAAAGCTGGAAGCTTTTGAGATGTGGCTTTTTAGAAGAATTTTGAAAATACCATGGACCGATCATATTACAAACGAAATGGTGTTGCACAGAATGGGAAGAAACAGAGAACTTTTGACCACTATTAAAAGTAGAAAGACAGCATATTTGGGGCACAAACTTAGAAATGAGAAGTAAGAATTGCTACAGCTGATTATGGAGGGTAAAATCGAAGGAAAAAGGGGTCCTAGTAGACGACAAATATCCTGGCTGAAAAATATTCGCGACTGGACAGTGTTAAACATACACACGCTTTTAAGAATAGCAGAAGATAGAGAAAATTTGCAATGGTTATAGCCAACCTTCATTAGTGGAGTCGGCAGTAGAAGGAGAAGATGATAATTTTTTTACAAGTAAAGGTTGTGGACCCCTAACCCAATACTCAACCTGAAGAACCAAGGAATCTTTTGTTAGGATTGCCATACCTTAGCCCATGCAGACTCCAGATTATGAAAACAAATTATGAAAATACTAGCATTCACGTAGTCCAGTGGTTTGACAATAAATTTATAACATAACCCTCAGATTACTGTGGATCTGAACCATTCCATAAAGTGGAAAGGTTCTTTCGTAGAGACAGGGTTAGAAAACCAATTGATTGTCCACATATTGATTGTACTAGACTACAACAAACATATGGGGGAAGTAGATCTTCAGGATTCTTTATTGTGGTTCTATCCAATCAAAGTAAAAAACAAGAAATGGTATCACCGGATTTTCTTTCACACGCTAGATGTTGCAGTAGTCAATTCTTGGTGTTTAGATTAGCGAATAAAACGTTAATTGGGAAACACTAATAATGTTATACCAATAATCAGTTTCAACACAATTCTCGCTGAACAATTTACTCACATTGGTATCCTACAAAGACGGAAAACAGGTTGGTGAGAAGTTCAACTCCAGAACAACCAGGTTTTCTGATTGGCCCAGATGAACAGTCAGTAGGAAAAGATATAAAATGAAAAAATGTAACAAAAATCTCGAATTAAGTGTGAAAAATGCAATGTTCAGATGCGCTTTCATTCGAAAAGTAATTGTTTGAGACTTTTTCATAATTTACCATAGGTTGTTAGTGTATGGTGATTTTATAACAATCCGAATGTTGTGCATACTACTCCCAAATGAGCACATATTTTTGAAGTTATACTTCTATACGCGAGCTCCACGTTGGAAATTTGTATGGGAGTGAATCTGTGAAATCATTACATATGTAAGATAATGAGTAAGAGAGAGACAGAAGATATATTTTCTGTCTCTTCCTCTCTCGAATATAAAAATGTTCCTTTTGTATATATAATTTAATATTATATATATTATATAAAGATATATATATATATATATATATATATATACATATAATATTATACATATAATAAAATATTTATTAATATTATTATTTATGTGATATGTTTTGTATTATTTATTAAATGTTCATAATTATATTATTCTTTTGTATTTCAAAATAATAATCTCAATAAATCACTGTATGATCCAGAACTGTCAATTTTGAAATACATTTTTGTGTTATGTCCTCGGTAGTGTAGTAGTCAGTATCCCCGCCGTCACGCGGGAGACCGGGGTTCGATTCCCAGTCGGGGAGGACTTTTTTGTTAATATTATTACATTATTGTCATTTTTAAATACTTATGGATATTGCATTTTAATTTGTATTGTATTATTATATGGAATTATGTTGCACTGTATTGTAGTGTATTTTTTTTATGTATATTATTGTCATTTTTAAATACTTATTAATATGGCAGTTTAATTTATATTGCTTTGCTAAAAGACAGTTCAAATCGAGAAAAGCATATCTACAATAATACTCATAACATTTTATGCCCAAACACAAATGCTGAACAAGATGAAAACACAATTGTATTATTATATTAATAACAAAATAAACAATGAATTTTACTGCAGAGTATGTGTAAAAAAAATTTGCATTCAACTCCTTTCATACATATATGAAAATAAAAATATACATTTTCATCAAAATATTCATTCAATCCTTCATTGTTAGTAAGTTGTTATTAATTCTGTTTCTCTTTCTGATATGTCTTACCTATAGAATTACATATGTAATGATTGTGCAGATTGACTCCCAAATAAATTTGTAAAGGCGAATGCGTGTACAGAAGTGTAACTTCCACCGGCAGTCCCACTGGACTGCCACACCCGTTTTTTTTTTATTAAAAAAATACAATGATTTTTCATGAAATATTTTTTTCTAATTTTATAACATTTTATGGCAAGTTATTATCTAAATAATAATTTTATTGATAAAATTCGTGATAACAAATTCATGCAATAGAGGGTTAATTATTGAGTGTTTTTTACTTTCTATTATTGCCAAATCCATTAAATTATGTTAAATTTCTAAGGTGCGTTGTTGAAAAGACCACTTATATATCGTTAACTCAACTAATGACAGTTCTTAAATAAAATTATTACCAATCAGTTCATTAATGTCTCGTAAATATAATTTAAAGGGAATTTCCAAGATTCCATCTCATCTAAAATCGACAGAGTCGGCAACAAATCAAAATCAACGCGACTATTGTAGATAATTAGAATTGTCAATAATATACTTTGTTAGATCAGGTAGTAATTTATTGATTACAATGGTGAAATAAGCTACAGTTATATAATGCTCATACTTCTTGGAAATTATATAGTTTTATAACAAATAACAAAATTTAAGAAACTCTGTGGAAGTAGAGAAAATTTCTGGTAAAAAGCAAAATATACACTAAAAAAAAAGTTATATCGAATGTATTATACAAATGTATTGATTGGGTGTTTCTTTTTCTGAAAATTAGGGGAATAATCAAACAGTTATAGAACCGCAGAATTTGCACGACCAACAGATGCTATTTTGGGCTCAATATCCTCCTTAAATCCACAATTATATCGAGAAACACAAAAATAAAACTCTACAAAACAAAAATACGCCCAGTCCTAACATATGGTTCAGAGACCTGGAGTCTAACAAAAAATAATGAAAAAATGCATTACAAAAAGTAATGAAACCATGGAGACAACATTTAATGACAATGGAGTGTGGAAAAGACGATACAACTTCTAACTTTATAGAATATACCAGGAACCTGATATCGTAAAACATATTAAGATAGGACGTCTGAGGTGGATAGGACATGTAATGCGGATGGAACAAAATGACCCAGCTAGAAAAACGCTCCTTGATAGACCCATTGGTCAGAGAAGAAGAGGAAGACCTAGAACAAGGTTCCTTGATAACACCAATGAAGACATGAGAAATATGGGAATACGTGCTTGGCGGAGAAAGGCGATGGATAGGGACGACTGGAGAGAAATTCATGCGGAGGGTAGTACCCACGCAGGGTTGTAAAGCCAGAATGATGATGATATAGAACTCTTGCTTCCACAATTCTATTTAAAAAAGTTTTATTTAAAAATCTTTTATAAAAGGTATATAATTAGGTTTGATTAAAACTTTTGTGATTTATGGTATACAGCCTGAGGGGAGCCTTGTAACTGGCTCCCTACATAAGAGGGTTGGAAATCTTTTGATTCCAAGCCTTACTGACTTGTGAGTGGATGTATCTCCATAGGTTTGGTTCTTCAGTGACCGTTGAAGGATAAGGATTGTTAATGTGAGCAAATATAGCTCCAGAGAAATAAAATTACTTTTAGTTTATTGACTTATAATTAACTATTTTTAGAGTAGAGAAGCCTCAACACGGCCGTAGCTGACTATACAATATCAAATAATTCTTTCTTTATAACACGCGAAAGAGAAAACCGTTATGAGAAAAATGCCCGATTTCGACGTAGAGAAATATTTTATACGTGAATTGAGAGTGTTTTAAAATGCACATGCCTCAAGGGCAATGTTTGAGAACGAACTGAAAATACTACTTGATGCGTAAAAGTCAAGATTACCCCTCTTGTATTTAGTTGTGAAAACTATTTAAGAGGCTGTGGCGCCAATGAGTCGGCTATCCCGAGCAAACTTGATGAAATGACTATTTTACTTATTCTACACTAAGAAAAGTATAAGGAATTATATTTTTATTTTATATATTAAAACGATATGTTCATTTCTGGAACATAGACTGCCCGCGTTGAAGTATTTACTTCAAAACGAAAGAAAGAGTGATTTGAGAAAGTAAGCAAACTTAACTTAAATGTAATTTAAGAAATAACTATTCCTAAACTAGAGTAATACATATAAATGTAACAAAATTTAAAATTTTAATTTTCTTCTTTGTCCACAGGAAGAGGACAGAGTTTTGTAATGGGTCTGTTAAAATATCCATCTCTAGTCTTTATTTTAACACTACGGACCTTATCGTCCTTACCAGTAAACAATTCAACAATTCTTGCCAATGGCCAGTGTAGGGGTGGAACGTATCTTCCTTTAATAGAACTAAGTCGTTAACTTCAAGGTTCTTCTGTGGTAAATCAGCCATTAACTGTGTGGCTGTCTTTGCTTTAAATTTAAAACAATCGTGACATTTATTAATTATTCTTGTAGTTTCTTTGAGACCATTTAGACACCAATATCTTAAACGAAAATTGGAAAGAGTATTTTGAGGGCCTGCATGACATAATCTTATATGTTCTCTATGCAGCATTAATTTTACTATGTGATTATGAGAGGGTAGAAGTAATGGGTACTTCTGTTCATATGGGACGTCTGAGTACCTTAGACGACCACCTACACGAATCATTTGCTGATTATTTATGAATGGGTTGAGTTTTAAAATTGTTCTATTTGAAATTATCTCCTTATTTTCAAGACAAGAAAATTCTCGAAAAAAGTGTGCCTTTTGCAAAAGTTTTATTATTAAATTTTCAGCATTTTTTAATTCTGAAACAGAGAAGGGTCCAACATATTTTTCATTTGGAAACTTGAAATTGTGAATGTACCTGAAAATAAGTGCGATACTGCGTTGTAGTTTTGAGAAGTTTGAAAATTTGAGAGATAAATTTTCAATGAAACTTATTGGGCTTTCTTGTGCTAGATGAACTATTTTCTTTTCCTCGGGTATTTTACTTACATTTGGTTTTGAATCATAAGAAGTTAAATCTAAGTCATAATTAAGTAGAAATGAGGGACCTTGAAACCAAAATTTTGAGTTTAGAAGTTCAGGAGCAGACATGCCTCTTGACGCAATATATGCGGGGTTTTGTTTTGACTTTATATATCGCCACTTAAATTGTGGGTTTCCTTGTATTTCAGAAACTCTATTTGCAACAAACTGTGACCATCTCGAGCTATGTGAGCCTAACCAAGCAAGTACGATTTCTGAGTCCCTCCAGCAGTTTATTGAGTCTATTTGAGTTAATTTATTATTTAGAATTTCAACTATTCTTTTAGTGAGTTTGCTACATAAAACAGCACCCATAAGTTCTAACGGTAAAGTTAATGTTTTTATTGGAGCTACCCTACTTTTAGAGGTGATGAGAGTGGAAGAGACATTTCTTGAGCTATAAGTAACTCTAATATATATGCAGCTGGCGTATGCCTTTTCACTAGCGTCGGAAAATGCGTGTATTTGTATACTACATATATAATTTTCAATAAAAAAAGGTCTGTGAATTTTTAAATGTTTTAGTACTGAAATTTGTTTGAGAAAATTTAACCATTCATTTAAGAGTGTAGAGTCTAAACTATCATTCCACTGAATTTTTGAAAGCCAAATTTTTTGCATTATTATTTTTGCAGTGACTATTACTGGATTAATTAATCCCTTGGGGTCGAAAAAACTTGCGATTATCGAGAGCACTTGTCTCTTAGTGTAGGAATCTTTTATTTCGATTTCTGGTACTGAAATAGAGAAACTATCTAATTTAGAGTCCCAACAAAGACCTAATATTTTATTGAAATGATTTTCTGGAGATATGACATACGTAGAGTCAGTTGAAAATTGTGAAATATTTTCTAAAAATTGTGGTGAATTTGAACACCATTTGTGAAGAGATATGCCTGCCTTTTGTAGCAGTGCAGTGATTTGCTCATGCGCAAGTGTGAGTCTTTCAATACTATTTGTACCATATAATATGTCATCAATATAGCAAAAATTAATGAGCATATCATGAGCGAGAGGATATTCTTCCTTATGCATGTTTGCGAGTTCAATTAAACATCGTGTGCTAAGGAAGGTAGCTGGTTTCGTTCCATAGGTAACCGTTTCCAATTGTATACATTTTAACGGCTCCGAGGGAGAGTTGCGCCACAAAATATTTAATAAGAAAGTTTGATTGGGGTTAATTCTGATTTGTCTAAACATCTTTTTTATATCAGATGTGAATACATACTTAAAGAGTCTAAAATTGACTAAAGTGTCAAATAGTTCTGGTTGTGTGGTATAACCCTTTAACATAATATCATTAAGGCTAAAACCAGAAGTGGTTTTCATGGATGCGTCAAAAACTACGCGCAAACGAGTTGTGAGAGAAGTGTCTTTTTCTACACTGTGGTGAGGTAAGAAATATTTGTTTTCTGAGTGTACATTCTGCAGAGACAACGGAACATATTTTGCATGTCCTAATTCAACATACTCATCTATAAAAGATTTATATTGTTTGTAAAGAGAATCATTATTTAATATCATATTTTTATTTTATATTTTAAAACGATATGTTCATTTCTGGAACACAGCCACTTACAGGAATTTTATTTTCCTTGTGGACTATATACAAAAGCTATTAGAAGCTATTCGAAAGAAAATATTCCGTACATTGAAATATCTTCACTTTTAAGTTTTCACACATTTACTAAATGATAAAGTAGTAAATATGAGCACAAGAAAGTTAACCGCAACGGACCTTGAAGATATAATTAAGAAGTTGTCTGATTTTGATGATGACGAATACTACGTAGAAGATTTCCACGACGAATCTGAATCAGATGATGATCATTTGACGGAAGCTAGCGAAGAGTAGGATAAACAAATTCCAGAGGAAAATTCATTTAAGTATAAAATAAAACGTAGATTAAGACTAGTATACTTTATGATAAAATTTCAGCTCTTGAAGAATACATCAGAAACAGTCAATTAGAAATGCATGTTGGTAAAAATAAAACTAAGTGGTCATCACAACCTTTTCAGACTGGACGAATATGAGTTAAAAATTTAGTAAACGGACCAATACACAGAGTTCAACTTCCACCTGAAACACACATTGAAGAACCAATAGATACATTTCGCTTAAATTTGACTAAAAATATTGTGGATGACATTGTCCGGTACACCAATCTAGAGGCTCATCGTGTATTGCAAAATAAACCATGAAAGTGAAATGTAAGTTGTGAAGCTTGATGGAAATCAGTTTAGGGACCACAGATTTTTCGAGCTATTATGGGTATAAATCGGTTTAAAGAGCTTTTGATAGAGAAAGAGCTTTCAAAGATAAATTGGCTGCTATACGGGATATATGGGATCAAGTATCAAGAAATTTACAAAAGCATTATTTTTCAGGACGAAATATAACAATCGACGAGCAGTTGATTCCTTATCGTGGAAGATGTCCGTTTAAACAATATATTCCCTTAACACCCGACAAGTATGGAATAAAAATATGGTGGGCATGTGACTCACCTTTTTATCCTCTAAATGCGATTCTCTAAAACTACTCTCCAAATTACAATCATTTACCTAAAATTTATACTTTATTTCTTAATTATTAACAGCGCGCCACAGGGTCAGAGGTTATAAACCAGGAACAAATGCATCGCTAAAATGTTAAAATGCAGACATGAACAAATTTAAAGGTTATTAACGCTTCAATGTTTATTAGATTTTTCATAAATTTTGTTTTTTTTTTGAAAATCTGCTTATCATTTTTTATCAGAAGGGAAAGTATCATACTTGTAATTTTTCAAAGCATTTTCAAAGTTATAAAAGTAATATCAATGATATATTTTGTTATATATGGTATACGTTTGGTATATTTACACTGGTTTAAAAATTTTCATGTAATTTGGATAGCGGTAGAACACCACATTGTAAGAAATACCTATATATTATATACAAGGATTTCCACAGTTTTCACTGTATTCCTCCACTCAACCGTTTTCTCCAATTTTTCCTGTTTAGCCAGTCCCCTTCCTGTAGGTTTCTTCTACTCATTGCTTCGTCCACCTCATCTCTGAAAGATCTTCGGGGTCTGCCTCTCTTTCTTCTTCCTATCGGGCTCCACTCTGTTATTCTATTTATCCACCGATTTTGGTCTGCTCTTCTGACATGTCCGTACCATGTTAATCTCTTCTGTTCGATGTAGTCTATTATGTCGGAGTTCATTCCCATTCTCCTCTTAATCTCCATGTTATTTATTCTGTCTCTTCTTGTTACTCTGCAGCTTCTCCTTAGGAATTCCATCTCTGTTGCTCTTATTTTGTTTTTGGCTTTCTTATTTATTGTCCAATTTTCACACCCATAAGTGAGGATACTTCTTGTCATGGTATTATATATTTTTTTCTTTGTTTTCATGCTGATGTTCTTATCCCATAGTACCGGGTTCAATTTTCGTATGCAGTCTCTTTTTTGTCCTAGTCTATTTTTTATCTCTTCCTCCGTTGTTCCTTTGTTTGATATTATGAAACCTAAATACTTATACTTGTCTGTTCCTTTGATTTGTTTACCTTCGTCTATTTCCAGCTGTTTTATTTCTGTATTCTCCGATGTTAGGTATTCAGTTTTCTTTAGGTTTATTTCCATCCCATTCTTTGTATATTCCTGCTCCAGTTTTCTCATCATAAAACTGAGGTCATCCTCGTCTTGTGCGATCACTATTTGGTCGTCGGCAAAACTTAGCGTATATAGATATTCGTTCCTTACTGGTATACCCATTCCTTCGCACTTTCTTTTCCATGGTTTCAGGGTTTTTTCCAGGAATATTTTGAACAGGGTGGGGGATGTGGAGCAACCCTGTAGTAGTCCCTTTGTCGTCTTAAATGGCCTGCATATTCTATTGCTAGAAGTATCAAGAAATACCTACGATACATTTTCGCTGATTAACAAGGGGGAATGACGCTTGTTTTACTGCATACTGAATTTAATTTAAGAAAAGCAACAAAAATAAAAGGATAATCCAACTTGTCCTCATTCAACATGTGGTAGTGCTTTGAAATAGTCTTCCGCATTATTTGTGCAAAATCTTGACAGGTGCACAACGTCATCAAATTTTGCCTTCGAAATAGGAATCAGACATACAAACAGAATACTTAGTTCCCAATACTACTAGTCTGGTAGTTCAAACTCATTGTCTTCCAAGTTAGAGTGTTTTGATATTGAACGGCGGTTTGCGATTACTGCAGGCTCAAAAAGACCATGATATGAATTTCGGTAATAAATAAAACAAGGGTACGATTTTACAACCTTGGAGAGATCTAGCTTTAAATGGGCACTTCTTGGTGTAAGTTTTGTTTAGGTGGTTTGACCATTTCCTAATTAGCAGCTGATGCACTTCTATTACATTAAAAGGAGGTTTCATTCTGGCTTGACGAAAAATCTCCATCCACTCATTTGGCTGATCTACTTTAGCTTTTTGGTTAATTGTTCCTATCTGTTTCAAGATAGGAATGCCCTCTTATAGGAAAACATATTTTTATTTCATCAAATCTTTTTTCGTTGTGCACTAGGTTGTGGAGAAATTTTAAAACAGTATAAGTCTTGTTTTGCCCTCCGCATGAATCACAGAACATGGAAATACGTCGGAAATTTATATCAAGATTATTGTATACGAAATCGTGCAACATTGAGCACACATCATCACTACCTTTTTTTCCTGCTGTTTCAGGATAAGTATAAAATGTACAGGCTTCGGTTGATAAAGTGTGGACATTAAAACTATACAATTTGTAGAAATGATAGGAATTGGTAGGTTTTTCTGGAAATCAAAACAAATTGCTTCTTCATTGCTTTTCCTACTTCTTTTTGTAGTTTCTCGTTTCCTCCTATAAAATGTGTCTGCTTTCAATTTATGGAGTTTATTTTCATTTTCTAAGCGCCTTATTTCATTCTCCAGCCTAAGAGCACCATCATTCATTATATCCTGAAATAATGTTACCCTTTTCAAGTTCTAGGTTCTTTATTTTCACTTGGAACTCATCACATGTACTGCATGTGTCTTTCCTGGGATACCCAAATGACAAATTAAATTCGGTTGAGAAAATTCTTCTATAAGTTTCGTAAGGCACTTTTAAATTTTGATATTTTTCAATATACATTGTGTGCATTTTATTGATAGTTAGCTCCTCTGGTAAGTAGGTTCGCTACTGGTTCGCTACTGCTCCTCTTTGTTTTTTGGAGAGTTTCCTAGGTCTTGAAGAATGCTTTCCTCTTTGATCTCTTGGAAACATACCAAATTCTTTTAAAGAGTTTTGAAGGACCTTGCATCTTTTTCTTGGTTATACCATGGATAGCCATAAAAGTTTTAAAGCAAACCTGAACTTATTTTATTATATTCTTATCATTTATAAACCTTACTCTATAACTATATACGGCATCTCTAAATTTAGCGTTCTCTTCTATTTGACGTGACCGTCGGTTTTGAATTTGTTGTGTGATAATTAGACCACATAAATATGAGTTTTGTTTATGAACAGAACACATTAAATTAAATTAATTTGAACCATGGTTATGGTTTTGTAATCTAAGTTTTTTACTTACATCAGTCATGAGGCCAAATGATTTGCTTTTCTCACTTAACTTTACATTTGCTGAACTACTTACATCCATATCACTTATTTCTTCACCACTTGGCGTAGTAAAATGACGTACACCTCAGAGCCACACATGAAAACAATGAGTAACAATTTGTTTCTGCGCGATTCACAACTGACATTCCCCCTTCTTAACCGGTAACCTTTTGACATTCTTCTCCTGTATAGGTATTTTATTATTCGTGTTATCTCATGACACAACCCAATTTTAACTAGTGTTAATTACATACAGTGAAGTACAGAATATAACCTATCTAATAAATTATTAAAACAAAAAATGAAAATTTCTAACAATTCTCCCTTTTCCCCTGTACCCTTCCAATACAATTCCCTGCCCATCTTAGTCTATTGGTCTTTATATATTTCACTAAATTTTCCTTTCCCAAAAAACAAGACTGCGCCTCCATTCGTTTGTGGGGCTATCCCTGCAACGAATACTCGAAGGATTTTAGGTTCCCACACCAGAAATTTATTTACTTCTTTTTTTGTTAGCGTCCATGTTTTGCTTCCATACGTATGTGTGCTGGTCGTATTATGGTTTTGTATACCTGGATTTTTGCCGACGATACCTTAGTGCTTGCTAATTGCGGAGAAGACCTTCAAAATCTAATGAACAAAATAAAACAGACTTGTGATCAGTATGGATTAAAACTCAACGTTAAGAAAACTAAATATATGATAGTTAGCAAACAAAATTATATACAGGATGACGGTATAAAAGTCGGAGATGCCACACTGGACAGAGTAGAGAAACTTGTGTATCTCTGCAGTAATATCAATGAGAGCTGGGATCCAACCGCAAAAATTAAAAGCCGAATAGAATAAGCCCGAGCTGCCTTTGTAAAAATGAGAAACGTACTTTGCAGTCACGATCTTAGAATTGACCTTAGAGTTCGAATGACATCTTGTTACATCTTTCCTGTCCTGCTGTATGGAGTGGAAGCGTGGACTCTAACTGAGGCTATCCTTAGACGCTTGACAGCCTTTGAGATGTGTGTATACAGACGACTACTCAGAATATGCTGGGTCGACAGAGTTAGAAATGAGGAGGTCCCTAGACGGCTGAACCAAACAACACAACTGGTCAATATAATAAAGAAACGCAAGCTGGAATACTTCGGTCACATTATGAGACACCCTGAAAAATATGATCTTTTACATCTGATCACTCAGGGAAAGATCCAAGGTAATCGTGGTCCTGGTAGAAGAAGAACATCATGGCTGAAAAATCTAAGGCAATGGTATGGAAAATCAACTACATCGTTATTTCGAGCAGCTGTCAATAAAGTCGCGATAGCGAATATGGTAGCCAACATGATATCCAACGATCGATAACGGTCATGGAACTAGAAGAAGAAGGATTTTTGCCCCTCGTACATCCTACCCCTGTCAAAAAAAAGCTAAATAAATTTTATAATTTTGCTTTGCTTTTTATTATACAATCGTAAAAAGTGAAAAAAATATTTTTTTTTGTATATAACTTTTCTTATACATTTGAAACAAAAATGGTTCAAATAAAGTTGTTAATCATAAAAAGTTCAACTGACTCTTTTTTCAATGAATGTTACTTCCTTATCGACTTCTTCAGTTGGCTTGTTTTACCCGGTGGGCACAGTAGTCTCCCCTTTTCGAGCAGGGAAAAAGTATGTTCCCTTAATGTGAAATCGTATAACATCGTCCTAGTGTCATCACTTTAATAAATATAACCATGATTGTCATCTAATTTAAAGGTTTTTAATCCAATAAAATTAATTTTAATTAAAGGTCATTTTAAGGTGGAAATCTACTTTAAGGTTTTACTGATGATGGTACGACTGGATCGAAAACGTCTTGGAATAATTGTAGTCCTTTTCGATAATTTTAATTATTTTTTAATAAAATAATACACCATTATCCATTTGAAGTTTTTAGTTCTATCTAAGTTAGTTTATAAATTATTCAAGTTGCTTATCCCGGAGAGCGGTTAAATGAACAACTGTACTTGCTCAAACTCTACCTGTGACTCTAGAGATGTTTTGTATACTGCAGTCGATTCTTTAAGACTTCAGTTTTAAGGTTTAATAAAAAAACTTCAACATTATATTAAATTTGTTATTCAAGAACAGTTTGAAAAAGGGCTGACTTTTTAGCTTATAAATATTTAAAATAACTTTTATATTTTTATTGTTACACGGTTGTAAGTAGTCTCAATGGAAAGCTGTTAAAAAACACACTTTCTCAAAAAAAAAACAGAACCTGACCAATAGGAACCAAGATAGCATTTACAGTACATTCAACCAACTTATACCTCTAAACGATTAACGGAATTCGCAAAAAACCTTTCGTTGTAGTCAAAGGCACGGCAAACTGCACTCGTGTTCTGCATAATGTTTAACACTTTGCTAAATTTTAGGTATAAAATAAATACACGTGTCATTAACCTGTTGTTCATAGTTTTGCATATTTTGTTACATTTTTTTAATAAATAGTATCCTTGCATAATGTTATTTAACGTAAATTTCTTTCACCTACTTGTTTAATGATTTTTTTCTAAAACAAATACTACCGTGCTAAGGATAATTTATATTCAAAGTAGATATACAAAGTACTAAAATATCACTTTTAATTTTTTTAAAACAATACTTAGGAGTAAACTAGACATTTCGCAAATTTAAATAGTGGTGGTTAGATTGATCATATGTCTGTTAGAGTGTACCGTTTTTGGGACGTCTGCCATTACGGGTTAAAATTAGGGTTTTGGTAAATATATTTACCTTTTTACTTTCAAATGAAAATACTTGTACTAAAAATAAAATACATGTCGGAAACATTTTAAGTTGTTTATGTACGGTTCCAACCATTTCTAAACTTTTTATCAAACATAATTAAATTACAATCGGCATTTCTAATGATCATTAGGGTAATTTGCTTAATGTGTTTAGCATCTTTGTAAGCGGTTATATTATATTTTACCTCTCAAGCACAACAGTTTGTGTCATATTGATCTAAATTCAGTATATTGTAATTCAAACGTGTAGTTTTAAGTGACCATGATGCTTAGACGTAAGTTGGATATTATTGATGAATTAATTGCAAACGTGCATAAATACTTTACCATTCTTCTTCTTCAAGTGCCATCTCCGCGGCGGAGGTCGGCAATCATCATAGCTATTCGGACTTTTGAGACGGCTGCTCTGAAAAGTGAACTTTACCATGGAAAGAGACAATGGTGGACCTTTAAAGACATTATTATGTATAAATCAACGCGTTTGTGATAAGTGAAAGTAAGCTAAAAACTGTAATGAAGACTGTCAGAGATTCTCAAGAAGATCTTACTGTGAATGAATATCACGAAGACAAAAAAACAGCTCGAAAACATTCTAAAGTTTATTTCATTAAGCGATGCAGGGCATATAAACAACGATAAATTTAACAGATAATGTTAAAGATGTTCCAAATGAGTCTACTAGTTCCGATAAGTAACAGTATAATTATGACACTTTATTAATTTTTTTCTTTTCTCAACTATTAGTGTTTATTGCATAGTAAATAAATTATTGTTATCACTGAATACATAGTAAGTGAAAAAATAATCCGATTTATGAAATTAATGAATATTTTATGCATACATGCAAGTAACAGTTCTTCAAGAATATTTAAAAACTAACCGAAATGTCCATCTTTACTTCGTTACTGCCGACGTCGTTGGAACTTATACAGGTTCGGACACGATTTAAGTAGGTATAATATTTCGGTATTGAAATTTTGTAATTTGAATCGATTTGTGAATAAATTTTTAGTCATCTTGATGGTTAAAGGACAATATTATATTTATGCTGTTAATGTTGAATTAGCAATTAATTATTATGCGATTTAAAACTATTTAAGTATATATTTTTATTTAACGGCCCTATCTATACATGATTGTGATTACTGGAACAGTAACCACATATTTCAATAACAGATATTGAAACTAAAAATGTCATCCACTGATTCTGCTGATGAATTGGTTGAAAATACATGGAGTCCTCCTCGAAAACGAAGTAAAAGAAGCCCTCTTAGCCTTGAAGTTAAAGAAATCATTTTAAATGTTTTTAAATGTGAAAGACAAGAAAATCCCGGGTTAGTGGTTGAAGATATTGTGAAAAAAGTGGCCAATAAAGTTAGAGTTTGTGATAGAAGTGTGTTTACGGTGATCAAGGAATACAAAACGAATCATCAATTCGCTGGATCAAAAGTATGTCTAACCCGGAAAAAGAAGTTTGACAAAATTGATGATTTTGACAAAAATCCCATTAGAAGACTGGTTCATAATTTTTTATGAGCAACGAAATACCCACGGTTGATAAGGTTTTAAAGAAGGTGAACGATGACCCTAATTTGCCAAATTTTTCGAAAACCACGTTTTACCGAATATTGAAAAAACTTAATTTTCAATATAAACGTAGGGGAAGAAACACTCTTTTATTAGATAGAGACGACATTGTGATGTGGCGAAGAGAATATCTTCAAAAGATAAGAGCTTATAGAGAGGAGAAGCGAAAAATATATTATGTGGATGAGACATCAGAAGTACAAAATCAAAAAAATGGACTGGTACAATTATGAGTAACATGTATACCTTCTTCGCTTTAGTGATGCTAATGCCGCATCTGGACAACAGATTAATTAATAAAAACGGACTTTTTTACAAAATATATGACCAGAGATCGCATTCTTCAACTATTTCGATATTTACTCTTCGTCGACAATGTGAATCCAGCAGAACATGACAGTCCTTTTTAGACAACAATATATTCCCTCGAAAAGACACCGATTTGGAGTAAAAATGTTTGTGCTGTGTGATAGTAAAATTGGAATAATATCAGATTTATTAACAGATTATACAGTGCTACATCAGATATAGTGCGAGACAATTTATTAGGATTTAGTGGTAGCGTAGTAAAATATTTTATAACCAAATATGAAAATAAAGGAGATATATTCTAGACAGACAATTGGTACACAAGTCCAAATTGAGCAAGTAGTTGTGTGACAAAAACATTGTGTATGCAGTACGGTGAAATGAAACCGAAAATATTTTCCAAAGTTTTCGCAAAATGTACAGCATGGAACGTTCTACATGAACACCAAAGACAATATTTTAGCAGTGAACTGGAAAAACAAACGTAATGTTTATATGCTGACACCAATTCACGATGGCAAGTGATGGCATGGTTTGGCCGGTAGCTGCTGTAATAAATACATATGTTTTTATTTGGTAACAGCGCTTTTCTGTGAAAACTTAACGGTAACTATGAAACTAATATATCAGGAACAATTTGTTGAATTTGTTTGCCGTCATGTTTTTACCGGTAAGTTATCATTAAATCTATGACTTGCATGCCTCATTGCTTGACTTTACGTTTAGTTCTGATGACATATTTATAGTACCTACATATGCATTCCCAAAAATTTTCAAATTTAGATAATTTAACAGTGACGAGTCACGACATATTAATAATATAATTGAGTAATGAGTATTTTCTTATTGTTATTATGAAACTTTTTAGAATTGTACAAACAACTAAGTATATAAAAAATTAAAAATAAAACTTATATTTTTTGCAGGCACTCTGTACATAAAATTGTTGGCAAAAAAATAAATTCTTGGGTTTTTCGCCCTGTATAAATGGTTCCTATTATCGGATATCAACTAAAAAAATCAGGTTCTTTGTCGAGCACTTTTGCAAAATTAAAATATAAATTTCGTATTTTATAAGATAATATAAGTATATTCTGAATAAACAAAAAGATAATCCTAAATGCGGCCCTGTTGAAGGCCTACACGTGGTAATGTTTACATATCACTGCATCGCTTAATGAATTTTACTATAGTAGCATTGACTTACCTGATGGAGAAAAATTTTGAAATTCGCAATATTTTGTATCGAATGCGTGAAAACAATCAGCATGACAGTTTAGATACTTTATTGGCCAACATAGGAGAAAGACAAGTTTCTGAAATTAAGAGGACTAGTCTTTGGAAAGTGTTGAGAGATTTAGGATTTAAATTCAAAAAAGAAAATAATAGGTTACACACAGCAATCTTTGCGGCTCACTTAAATCCGTATATGGCCTCACAACTACTCAATAATATTTTGTCGAGACCAATCTCGACAAAATAAAGATTTGGTTATAAACATGGCGAATTCAAGTTAACGAAAGCAAGTCAGTACATATTATAACGTTCACTAATCGAAAAGGTACATGCCCAACCGTCTCATTAAATAACCAAATACTACAACAAAAGGATAATGTAAAATACCTATGAATGCAATTGGACCGCAGATTAACGTGGAAGAAACACATACCTACGAAAAGAAATCAGTTGGGTCTGAAACTCAGTAAAATGTACTGGCTAATAGGAAAAAGATCACAACTGAATTGTACAATAAAATCCTAGTATACAAGTCAGTGATAAAGCCAATATGGAGCTATGGGATCCAACTGTGGGGATCTGCGTCAAGATCCAATATCGACATACTGGAGAGATTCCAATCGAAGACCTTCCGCATTATCACAAATGCACCGTGGTACATACCCAATGAATTCATCAATCGCGATCTTCAGATGAAAACTGTCAAAGAAGAAATTGCCAGTTACTCCCAAAAATATGACAGATGACTGCAAAACCACCCCAACAGGCTAGCGAAGAACCTTATGAGGCACCAGGAAAACAGAAGGCTAAAGCGTCTTATTCGAAGCGATCTACCAACAAGATTTTAAACTTTTAAATTTTAAAAATATCTTTTTTTATTTATTATAATCATTAGAGTCACAAATAATTTTGTTACTAAAATTATGGTTGAATAGGTTATTGTCACTGGACAGTCTCCTGCAAGTCTCTTGTAATCTACGAGTAATTAAACAATTTACTTATTGTAATCCTTATTACAGATTGTAAATAAATGGGTTGTTCAAAAAAAAATCAAAAAAGAAAATAATAGGTTACTTTTATGCGAAAGTAGTAGTGTGGTTCACAAAAGAATTAAATTTTTGACAGAATATACTAGAATTAAATCTGATAATGCAACATTCGTATACTTAGATGAGACATGGATATTTGCAATGGGTGGAATTAAAAGAATTTGGCAAGACGACAGATTTTATTGAGAAACAAATGTCAGTTAACTCATTAATGACCACCGTATTTTATGTAATACGCGAGACACTGCTACATATTTCGCCATCTACTAGTCAGAAAAAAAAGTATAAATTAGCTGTTTTCCCAATATAGGTTACAGAGTAGATGATAGAAGGTAACTGTTTATCGTAAAATGAGAAATTTATAACCGCTTGGCGGTGAAGAGTGATTAGTTTTGCGCCAAGTTTTCTTAGGTTATATTATAGTACACCGTTTTCATTTTAGTAGAGTTTGTATGACTTTCTTGGCTTATTTTGAAAAATCTTTTGTACTGTTCAACTAGAAAGGCTTCTAAATATCGAATAGTGATATAAATAGTATTGAAATTTATACTGGTGAGTATTTTGAAGATCTTTGATTCTTGCGTATGATATATAATACGCTGGGCACTTATGGTAACTAATCAATATTGTTTCTGTTTTAGAAAAAAATGACGAAAAAATATGATCCTAATGATCCCAAAGATGCAGAGGAATTGTTGAAAATATATGAGAGTTTAGAAGATGACGATACTTTGGCTAAGGAAATTGACCAGTGTGATGAAGTTCAACTCACGTTGTATTATCCAAATGATGGAAATGATTCTGACAGAGACGATGCCGGAAGTGATGAGGAAGACCAGTTCAATTTACACTTTTCAAAGTATTGGCCGAGGTACACTGTCTCAAAGCATGGATATTACAGCTGTTTCTCGAAAAAATACAGCAATTGAGAAAACAGTGATGTCAAATACAACTGTGGCTAAAACTCACGAATCAGGTAAGAAAAGAAAAAGGGAGGTTGCAGAAATTTCACAAACTTCTGAAAACAGAAAAAAACCTATGAAAAGAATCGATCGTAAGTGGGAAGAAAAAGAACTAGAGAAAGGAGCCATAAATGATGTTCTCAAAAACAATATAGAACCCCATATACTAAATGAATGGAGACAACAAAATTTGAAGCCAATCGATGTGTTTAAATTATTCTTTGATAAAAAATTTATGGATTATCTTTGCAAAGAAACGGTAAAGTATGCTTCACAAAAATCCTGCCCTTTCTCTTTGTCCGTTGATGATTTATATAAATACTTCGGCATCCTTATTCCCTCTGGATACCATCCACTGCCTTCTAGAAGAATGTATTGGGAATGTCGAGGGGACTCTCACTCACATCTAGTAAGTAATACTATAAGTCGAAACAGATTTGAACAGATTCATAGATTTTTACACTTTAACGATAATACACTAATTGACCATCTAAATGAACGTTTTCATCATTAACTCCAGCCAGTGAACGGAAGTTTCTCAGTGGACGAAGCGATGGAGCCGTATTATGGGCATCATTCAATGAAGCAGTTTATCCGAGGAAAACCCATCCGTTACGACTATAAATTCTGGTGTGTTGCGACCAGTAAAGGTTACCTTGCAAAATTTCTTCCCTATACTGGAAGTGGAGATAAATTACAGGGCAACTCATTAGGAAGTTCCGTAACCGAAAAGCTGTGTATAGGGTTTTTACCACAAGAATCTGTTATCTATATTGATAATTTTTTTACATCTTTACCTTTACTGACAAGGTTGAGAGATGAAAAGATACACTGTATCGGCACAATTGGAAAAGACAGAATTGAAAAAGCCCCACTCAAAGAAGTAAAAAAAGAAATTCGTGGAACTTCCCACGCTCTATATAGCGACGAACATCAACTCACTCTTGTTCGCTGGAATGACAATAATGAAGTTACTATGGCAACTAATATTTCAACTCCAGAAATATTTACTATAGGAAACTGTAACAGATGGTCCAGAAAAGACAGAAAAATTATAGCGGTCCCTCAACCAAACGTTGTGCAAATGTATAACAAGGGAATGGGTGGTGTAGACTTATTAGATAAGCTAAGAGGTTTATTTAGGATTCGAATTCGATCCAAAAAATGGTATTGGGCGATATTTAGATTTTGCTTGAATGGGGCAATAGTCAACGTGTGGCTTCTTTACCGCAACATTGAGGCAATTTCTTTATTAGAATTTTACAAACGAATTGTGGAGGCCCTGCTGACAGCTCCAGATATTCCAACACCACGTGGAGTACGTCCAAAATCTTCAAAACATGTTAATGATGAAATTCGTTTGGATAATGTGGGTCATGTGGTGGACAAAATTGAAAAACAACGAAGGTGCGGCAAATGTGGCAAGTGTACCAAATATCGATGCATTAAATGTAATGTAGGACTTCATCCCGAGAAATGTTTTGTCAAATATCACACGTTGTAAATATTTTAAAATAAAACATATCTTATGAAATATTGTGTCCTTCATTGCCCAGCGTATGATATATCATACGTCAAAAAAAAAGACAGTTACAAAGAAAAAAAACGTAAATTTTGCACATTTCTATTAAAAACAACCTCTCTTTATTTCATTCTGAAGTTTTGATTCAATTTTGATAAAAATTTAATTTTGGGCATTAATGGGTTAATATAAATGTTTATAAGCTAAAAAGTCAGCCCTTTTTCAAACTGTATTTTAATACCAAATTTAATAAAATGTTGAAGTTTTTATTATAACTTATAAATGAAACCACAAAGAATCGATTGCAATCTGCTAAATACCTCAAGAGTTACTGTTTGGGCAAATAAAGTTGTTTACCAATCGCTTTTCGGGATAAACAAATTGAATAACTTACAAACTATTTGGTTAATCTGGTAGAGATTTAGCACACTTTAATAACTCATTAACTGTCTCAATTATGCAAAAAACAGTTAGTAACATTTATAAATTACTGAAATTATCTCGATCAATTGTTTAATCGCAATTTAAAGAACTTTTTAGGATCTACAACTTTTATTTGAACTATTTTTTAAATGTATAAAAAACGTTTTATATGCAAACAATCATTTTTTAACTTTTTAATAATGTTTAAAAAAAAAAACAAAGCAAAATCAGTTGTACGTCTTCACGGATTTGCCATCAGCTACCTCTCATATACCTATAAGAACCTTCAAATCTCTGTATACGGTTTTTACGCGAAATCAATTTTTTTTTCACAGACAGACTGGTCTAATCCTCTATAAAAACACAACACAGTCACACGCAAATAGAGCCTGGAAGAAGCTGAGTATTTCGACAAAAATATCAATCAACGTATTGTAACACTAACACCATAGATCCATTCCGCACCTCAACTAACAACCACCATTAACACATCTATATTTTCGTACATGACGAAAAAAAATATTTGTAGCTGTAGTCATTGCAAATACAACAGAATAAATTATAAAGCCAGGAGAAATATTAAAAATTCATATTTGATTTGCTTTTCAAGAAAAACATCTAATTGCGTTAATTTACCGGCAGAAGCAATTTTCCTGAAATGGGCCAATAAACATCAATTGTATAAATCATATAGTAACTACTTTTTGAATCTTACATAATAAAAAGAAAAAAGAGTACCAATAAATTCAGAAACTCTACAATAGAAAGAAAAGAAATGAAAAAATCGTAATTTTTGATGCATTAATAAAGTATTCAAATCAATTAAACTTTTTTTAAACATTTTTTCCACGATTTATATTTAACCAAAGTAACGTTGACAAGATTAACGCTATAAACACCCCATAATTTGTAATGGTTCCCCTAACTCCCCAACTGTTGAACCTCGACATATAAGTAACAGGAAAAGAATTCTGTTCCTGTAGAATCAATAAAACGCATTTAACCGATAAAATCAATATAGAAGCATCTAAAAAGCATCAAAAATTAAAAATAAACATTGAAAGTGTTCAACTGACAACTTAGATAAAGTTTACAAAAACTCACCATTCGCGAAATGTAGCTTTGTCGATCTCCAGGAGGAGTGAGCTTTTTACCCCTGTGCGCCATCTTGAACACTACTAAAAGCTCGTAGATTTAGCTTGGGAGCAGGAGCTTTCAGTTAGCACTTTTCGGGCGATGTTGCCGCTACGCGCGCATCATTTTCAGAATAATCCAATCCTTCACTACAATCCGGAAAACAAAGTTCATATGGTAAGTTCGATAAGATTTATTATCAATAGAATTACGAATAACTAAATATTTTGGTTAAAAATAAAAACTATAATTATTCTACTCCTATACTCGTTTTGAAAATGATTGATAGCACAGTTTTTATAGCACAGCTGATAATCCCCAATGGACTGTCATAAATTTAAATTATTTGATATTTTCTTGTCTCAAATTTTACACCAGTATAAAATACTAAAAAGCTCAAAAGTTTCTTTTTCATTCTATATGTATGAAACAATGTAAAAAAGGATTAAATTTTCATCTATTTACACCATTAAACTCAACTTGCAGAGTTGTTAGTTTTGTACTAATAGCGACAAAAGCAATATTAAGTCAACTCTTGCAATAAAAATTGCACAAACATTTAATTTTACTCCTCTGAAGTTAAAGTGTCACTTGTTGCAGTTTCGCAACTTTCATAAAGTATAAAGTAGATTAAATAGAAACTATTTCCAAGTCGTGGCAACCTCATCTAATTACCCTTAGTACTTTGAGTGGTTCTGGGAACTAGTTTCCCACTTCTAATATCTTGAAAACGTTTAGGATTTATGGGGAATATTGTATCCCAGTCAATTAGATTAATTACGAGACTACTGGAGCCATCTATCAAGCAAGTGTATATGCACAGATCTGGTTTACAGAATATTGTAAAATACGGTGTGTGTGATAATCTTCCCAGTGTCAACTTGTGAGTTATTATTTTTGACAAACTTAAAAATTTTTCGAATGAACATTGTTTCATTAGTTATAATGCTTCTTACTGAACATTTAAATTTATTTGAGGGTAAGTACATAATTTTGTCGACTTATTAAAGCAATTTTATTAATAAAAAAATTGTTTGTTGACTGACTCAGATTATATGCAAAATATGTACAATATACGTTTAAGGTTATGTGCCGATTTTCATTTGTTAGTGTTTTTTTTGGTGTTTTCGTGATCTGTTTGAAATATTTTTTAACGAAATGCATATGCAGAGCAGGTACGTAAAAGATATGGATCTGCAAGTAACTTTGAAAAAAGTGTTTCAGCTAGGATAATATTTCATGATGATTTCACGGCACATTCCGAATTTTGTGTCACAGGCTAACTCATTGGTTTTGAAATATATTTAACAGTGTCTGTCATTATTCAGTACAAAGTAGTAACATACTATTTCTTTGATTTTAGAGATTATGTCGTGCAAAGACAATATAAAAAAATGTCTCACTGAAAAAGAACTTACTATAAGTAAGAATGCAAAAGACGTATTGGTACACTTGAACCGTCTGATATGGAAAGCGATTCTGATGAAGAGATGCAACCATCTGCCGCAAAATATTACTGGACTAAATCTTCTTACCAACCAATAAATTCTCCCACGCTTAGTTTACTAGTAAAATTGGACCTAACCTTGAAATTGACACAAGAATATTTCCTAACGAAAGAATATTTACTGCAAATAGTGACCCAAAGTAATTAGAATGCTCATCAAAAAAACATCGAGTTGGAATTTTTATTAGAAGAGTTAAAAGCATTTGTTGGCATGGTTTTATACATGGGGTCCAATTACCTTCCTAGTATGAAACTATATTGGTATATATATTCAGGGATTCTACAGTATTCACTCCCCTCGCTCAACCGTTTCCATGTCTCTCTGTTATCCCATTCTCTCCATCGTTTAGACCTCTCTTACTTATGACGTCGTCTACTTCGTTCCTCCAGGATCTTCGGGGTCGTCCTCTTTTCCTTCTTCCTATGGGGCTCCATTCGCTTATTATCTGCTATCGCTAGTTCTTCTTACATGTTCATACCACTTTAGTCTTTTTTATTCTATATAGGTTAGTGTGTCTGTTTCTATTTATGTTCTTTGCTTTATTTCGTCATAACTTCTCCTATCCATTCTTGTTACTCTGCAGAATCTTCGCAGGCTAGCCATCTTTGTTGCTACTATCTTATTGCTGTTTTTCTTGTTTATAATCCAATTTTCAGCCCCATATGTCATAATACTTCGCACTAATGTTTTATAAATCTGTGTTTTTGTCTTCATATTTGGGTGTCTATCCCACTATACTGAGTTGTTGTCGGATTGCTGTTCTTGTTTGTCCTAATCTTTGCTTAATTTCTTCCTCTGTTGCTGCGTTTTTCGTGATTATAAACCCAAGTATTTGAATTTATCGTTTCCTTTGATTGTTACGCTGTCGTCAATCTGTAGATCTTCTATGTCTTCTTCACTTGTAAATAGGTACTCTGTTTTCGCGAGGTTAATATCTAGGCCAGCCTTGGTATATTCTTCTTGTAGTTTCTTCGTCATTTAACTGAAGTCTTCTTGGTCTTGTGCAATCACTACTTTTTTCTTCTTAAAGTGCCTATCCGTTCCGGACGTTGGCGATCATCACGGCTATCTTCACTTTGCTTATTGCAGCGCGGAACAGTTCAGTGGTAGTCGTGTTATACCACTTTCGCAAATTTTGAAGCCAGGAAATGCGTCTTCTTCCCGGTCCTCTCTTACCATTTACTTTCCCTTGGAGAATCAGCTGGAGAAGGCCGTAACGTTCTTGATTTCTCATTACATGACCTAGATATTCCAACTTTTTAGTTTTGACGGTCATGAGAATTTCACATTCTTTCCCCATTCTACGCAGGACCTCCACATTAGTAACTCTGTCAACCCAGGATATACGTAAGATGCGCCTATAACACCACATTTCGAAAGCTTCGAGCCGATTCATAGATGCAACAGTCAGTGTCCATGCTTCCATTCCGTAGAGCAGAACTGTGAATATGTAGCAGTTCAATAGACGGCATTTTGTTTTTAATGATATGTCTCGACTGTTGAAAATAGTTCTCATTCTAACGAATGCTGCTTTTGCTTTTATTATTCGCTGTTTAATTTCTGTTGAGTGGTCCCATTGGCTATTTAAATTGGTGCCTAGATATGTATATTGCTCGACTCTTTCGATATTCTGTTGGTTGATTGTAAGTTGAGCGTTTAGTATTGGTTTTTTACTAATTGTCATAAATTTGGTTTTCTTTATGTTAAGAGCTAGTCCGTATCTGTTGCTGACTTCTGTTATGCGATTTGTTAATATCATAACTTGAAACTATAGTGTCATCTGCATATCTAATGTTATTCAACCATTCACCGTTTATTAGTATTCCTTTCGCACAACCGTCTAAAGCTTCCTTAAATACCCATTCAGAATAAATATTGAACAACAATGGAGATAAAATACAGCCCTGTCGTACTCCACGTTCTATTGCAATTTTATCAGTTAACTGGTCTTCTATTTTGATTTTGGCCGTTTGATTGTAGTAAATGTTTCTGATAATTCTAAGATCTTTGTTGTCAATTCCAATTTCTTGCATTAGAGTCATTAATTTGTCATGTTTTACTCTGTCAAATGCCTTCTGGTAATCTATAAAGCATACGTATATATCACAATTCACATCCCTGCATCTCTGAAATAGCACCTGTACAGCAAAAAGGGCCTCCCGTGTTCCCAGAGCATCACGAAATCCGAATTGTGTTCTTGTTAGTTGTTCCTCACATTTTGTATATATTCTTTTGTGGATGACCTTTAGAAATGTTTTAAGTAAATGGCTCATAAGGCTTATAATTCTATAGTCTTCGCACTTTCTCGCATTGGGTTTTTTTGGAAGATTTATAAAAGTTGACACTAACCACTCTTGGGGAACCACGCCCGTACTCTATCAATCACTACTTGATCATCTGCAAAGCTTAACACGTAGATAGGTATTCGTTTCGTACCGGTACTCCCATGCCTTCGCATTTTCTTTTCCATGAAGTCAAGGCTTTCTGTAAGTATATTTTGAATAGGGTTGAAACTATATTGGTCCCATGATGAGAACTTCCATTCCGAAAGAATTGGAAGAATTATGGCCCTAAAGAGATTTCTAAAAATTATGACGATAATCCACCTAAACGACAACACAAAAATGTCACAGAAAGACTCAAAGGATTCGACAAATTACGATCACTCATAAATCACTTGAAAGAGACATTTGCACGTGTTTACAATCCATCGCAGAATATAGCGATAGATGAGTCAATGATTGGTTTCAAGGACGTTCGTCAGTGAAACAATACGTTCCTATGAAGCCCATCAAACGGGGATTTAAAATTTCGGTTTGTTGTTGCGCTTAGACAGGTTTCCTTCTAGCTTTTGACATGTATACCGGAAGGGAGGATAAATAATGAAATGGGCAATGCAATTAAGAAAAAGCTGTTTTCCAATTGTCGAAGAAGTTTCGCGAAAAAAATTATTGTCTATATTTTGATAATTTTGCATAATGCTTGTTGAGAGGTTGCTCATTGATATCTTTTCCTGTGCAACAATATTAGATAAAATAGAAAAGACTATACTAAATACCTAAAGCCTGAAAAAAAATGTACCAGGGCCATTACAATATTACACATGCAGGTGATGTTGGAATTGTGAAGTGGAAAAACCGGGATGCAATTACTATTTTCCTTAAGCCACAATATTAGGGAATAAGCTACAATATAAGTTTATTTTTGACGTTTCGATTTCGACTTCGAAAATCGTTCTGAAAATACAAGCACTAATATTGTTCTGAAGCTATTTTCTTGTGGCATTTCAATGTAATTTCAAAGTATTAAAATGGGAATAAGCCACAATTAAAGGTTAAAGTACGTTTATTGATGTTTCAATTTCAACTTCAAACAAGAACGATTTCCAAAATGGAAATTGAGACGCCAGTAAACGTACTTTAACCTTTAATTGTGGCTTATTCCCATTTAAACGGTAATTACAAGCACTAATAAATTAAACAAATTTTGTTTTTTGTTACTTGGTAAAAAATCATTCTAATCATTTAATTCTATCTGACTTTCGGGTTCAGGAGATCGAATTCCTGAGATCCCCGAGAACCCACTTTCTAAATTACTATTGTTTCTGAATCTCACCGAAGCAAAGGGTTCGCAGTTCATTTGCGGATTAAGCCGTCCCACGCGGTACATTTATATACAACATTATACATTTGCTGATGCATACGTATGTTTACCTGTGTACCTCATTACACTATTATTCAATTCTTTGTCGCCAAGTTACATTTGCTGATAAACACGTTTAACTGTGTAGAATCGTTACATTATTATTCAATTCCATCCATCCAATGGCACTACAGCCCAAATCGGGCCTTCTCCTCCTTCAACAGGCTTCTCCAATCATCTCGATTTACGGCTGTTCTTTTACATGAACGCGTTCCCAGGCAGTTCCTGGCATCCTCATCGACTTCGTCTTCTCATCTCTTTTTAGGTCTTCCAACAGGTCTTTTTCCCTGCATTCTTGCATTTAATAATTTTCTGGAGATTCTATTATCATGCATGCGGACCACGTGCCCTGCCCACCGTAATCTCTGCAGTTTAGTGTGTTGTGCTAGAGTTGGTTCGCTATATTGCTCGTATATTTCTCTATTATACCTAATTCGCCAGTTGTTGTTTTCACTTATTGGGCCCAGGATCCTACGTAATATTTTTCTTTCAAACACATCTAATGCATTGGCAGATTTCTATGTCACCACCCATGTTTCACAACCATAACTTACTATGGGCCTGATTATTGTTTTATAGACCCGGAGTTTTGTTTTCCGGTGTACGTCTCGCGATTTGAATATGTGGCCCATCGCGAAATAGGCTTTATTTGCCAGCACAAGCCTTCTATTTATTTCCAGTTCTTCTTCATTGCTTGCAACCAGATCCATTCCTAGGTATGTGAATCTATTTACATGTTCTATATCGTCAATAAAGTGTTGTTGCACCGGTCTATTTGATCTGGTTTGTATGAGTAGTTTTGTTTTATTTGTATTTATTGCTAGCCCTACTGCTTCTGCACTCTGTTTCAACTCAACGTAGATTTCTTCCGCTGCATTCACTGTTCTGCTCATTATGTTTTATTCAATTAGTTGTCTCCAAATTACATTGTTACTTGTGCAACAGTGTTATATACATTATTTGTTGCAAATTTATATTGTTTCTGCTGAACTATATTTCATATTGTGTCCCGTGTTGAACATTTTAACAGTTTGAGAACATTTTACGTTTCTTTAAACATTAATCACTTTTTTGTATGTTTGTAGATTTACTCTCGATTCTTTTTCATTTGCCTTTATTTTACACAAACAATACTAATGAATTTTATTGTTTAAAATTGTCTGAGCTACATTTTTTTATTTGAAATATTTTTTTCTAATACGTACAGATCAGAAAGGGGGTCGTTTTCCTCTACGAAGGGGGGTGGTTTTAATGGGTAGAGGGTGGAAACATTTTTGTATATTTTTTCTGGTCCCAAAATTAATATTCTCATAAAAAATTCAGCTTGTTCGTATGATTTAAAGAGGGTCAGTGGCATTTTCGTCTCTGAAGATTGGAGTATAAATAAATTTATTTATAACAAAACTAAAGCATCTCTGGGATTTGGTAATGCGTTTTTATAGATGGCTATATTCGATTTACGTCGTAAATTAACTAACTTGCTTTATTGGAAGCCGAGAAAGTACATTTTTTTTACGTATACCGATTTTGATATTTGAAATTCAATTTTCTTCAACTTAATTTTTTTGGTATTTTTCACGCGCAATACCGATGGTTTTTATTATTATAATATATGTTATAAATATCTTAAATGTATGAAAAATTTTTATCAAGAAAGAGCTCCGAATGAAAAAGGTAATGGTTTAAAGATCATCATCATATAGTTTATAACTTCATCGAAAATTTCGGTCAAATTTGACCGGTTGTATCTCAGGAACTATTACTCGTAATTCAACTTTTTTTCTTTTATAAGAAACGTCCTGCGAAGTCTTTTTGAACGCAGTCTTTTCTATTTGTTTATTTTAATTTTAAAACATTCCTGAGGCTGTCCATTTCATTTCATTCCAGAAAGTACGTTAGTGTTTTTATAAGTAAAAAAATTGGCAAACTTTTATATGGTCTAGTTTTTGTTGTGCAAGATTAAAAAAAAATCAATTTTAAAGAGATATTAATTAGATTGCAAAACTAGTATGCGAAATCTATTAAATTGATTTAATGAAATTTGGTAAAATGTTTTATTATATTATAAAGATTTTCTACACAAATTATGAAGGTCTTAAGTGCAATTTAAGTGGTTATAAAACATTGAATAAGAAAAGGCTTGTTTCCCCCCTCTTATTTGTATTTATTGCTATTTTGCAGCAAGGACAATCAATTAAAACATTTTTAACCATCCGTATCTTATAGAAAATTTAATTCTCGCTATTTTATTTCATTACGACTTTTCTTCAAAATAACAAAACAATATCTCATATAATATAAACTCAAGATCATAAACTCTAATATGTCTCAACAAAATTGATATCTGGACAAAGCAAGAGTACATATTAATCAAAAGCAAATAATCTCAATGAAATGAAATCGCCGCATATTAATTTTACAAAAAGATGATCATACAATATTTAATCTACAAGCATATGCCATCACAGCAAAATATCTTGATAAGAATCTTGACGTCAAGAATCCGCAGAAAGAGCATATTAAGAATTAGCTGGAAAAATATCAAGTTGCGAAAAACGAATAGATTGGTTGATTTTTACCATCGAGCCATCAATAAATAAGCTTATTCTATATCATTGGAAGTGGAAGCATAGCTTTCTTATCGCGGTTACGAATGGAGCTTTGGATCGCAGAGATATGAAAAAATAAAATCGACTGAAACGATAAAATAACGATCGCGCGATCACTAACTACTAGAAGTTAAAATAAAATAAAAAATTAAATTAAAATAATATAAAATATTATAAATAAAATACAATAAAATAAATTAAAATAATATAAAATAAATTAAAATAAATCGAATAGAATGAAATGGAATTGAATCGAATTCAATTCAATTAAAAAGCATTGCAATTAAAAAATAAAATAAATTGAAATTAAAATAATATAAAATAAATTAAAAGAAAATTAATTAAAATAAATCGAATCAAATTGAATTATAATTTAAAACCATGTACTTCAACATGTTCTTCGGAAGGTCTGCATCCAAACTTTACGTCGCAGGGCAAACGAACTTCACGACATAACATCAGGCAGGTTGGAGTCTGGCCTGTATTTTCATTCACAGCCGAGCGGTAGGCCATTAGGAATAAATGAATGTGCTGTCCCAATCTCTTTGATGTTCTGATACAATTTTGGACAGGTGTTTATCCATCGATCAGTTCATCCTCTCGAACATTCCATCTGATTGAGGATGCAGGGGTGTCGTTCTGGTCTTATTGACACCAATCAATTTACAAACGTTTTGGAAAAGGGTTGACTCGAAGTTTCGCCCTTGGTCGGAGTAGATCTCCAAGAGAACACCAAATCGGCTAAAGAATTCTTTAACAAGTACCTCTGCAACGGTAGCAGCTTCTTGATTTGGTATCGCATAGGCCTCAGTCCATTTCGTAAAATAATCCATGGCTACCAGGATGTATTTATTTCCATCATTCGTCTCTGGAAGTGGACCCGCAATGTCGATTGCTACTCTTTCCATAGGACTACCAACATTGTACTGTTTCATGGGTGCCCTCTTTTTACCAACTGGACCATTACTGGTTGCACACAGTTCACGTTTCCGGCACCATCTTCTTACATCATCTTTACAGTTCACCCAATAGAACCGTTCTCAAACCTTTTGCAGAGTCTTCGTAGTACCAAAGTGTCCACCTGATGCACCGTCATGCAACTGACACAATACTTTTAGGTACAATCAACTGAAGCTTAGTTTCTGTACCATCATCGTTCTCAAAAGGTTCTATACAGAAGATCATCTTTTAGCACGAGGCAATTCCATTGGCTCCAGTAACACTTGACTTCGGGACTACATGCACTAATGTCTTGCCAAGAAGGTCATTCACTTCGACGCATCCAATTCAATACTCTTTTTATACATGGCTCATCTGCATGAGCGTCTTGTAGCTGTTGAGGCTGCCATTGATCATTAATGACGGTGGTTCGCTGCACGGGGCAAAGTCGTTCTTCTAATTTAAGACAGTGATTACAATTTGCACTGTATGGCCGTCTTAACTGAGCATCAGCATTTGAATGACTTTTTTCAGCACTGTGTTCGATTTGTTCTAGCTTTCTGGCTGTTGTATTATTTTCTTGCAATTTACGGCGAATGTGACCTATGTTGCCACCATTCCAACATCTGGTTTCGCGTCTTTTCGGCATCATGCTACGAACTACTTTCCGTACGATTTCCTCCAGACGTTTATCGTTTTGTTCGTCGACAATAGTTAAGTTTAGTAATGTTTATTTATTCTGCTTTTATTTGTCTTCAAATTTAATTTCATTTCTTAAAAATATTTCGAATTTATTTTTGAATACATTCCATTTTTATGGGAGCAGTAGCTACGTCCAATTTTCGTCGATATAAATTGACAAATATTCTGATTTTCGAATTGACTTGCTTGAACCAACAAGGAGTTGAAAAAAGCAATTAGGTCCCGGTGCGAATGCTTATGTTATCGAACAAGCCTTTTAAATTGCCTTAATGTTATTTTTTTGGATGTTACCTGCTACCGATAAATTTCAAAGTTTGGAGATTGAAGGTTGAGATTCCTCTCTAAGGATATTTTTTTTCCTGTTATTGCTGTATCGAGGATGTTTCTTAATATTTGAATGGTATGGGTTTCTTCGTATGGATTTAAGACCCTTCATATGGTTACGGATAGGCACTGAAAGAAGAAGACATGCCACAAGAAAACAGTTTCAGAACCATACATGTATTTGTATATACATAAGCATCCAGATTTCTTAACGTGGGTAATATTAATAGATCACTCGAACAGATAAAACCTTTTGAATTTGCTAAAAATGATCGAACATATAGTGATTCAGTATAAAACACAAGAGAATTAATCATCATCATCCAGCCTTCTACGTACACAGTTGAACATAATTTCACACTTCCCTAATTTCTTCCAGTTCCGTCAGTCTTGAGTTTTCTGCAGCTAATTCCCAGCGATTCTTTTGACGTCGTGTGTCCATCGTGTAGGTGGCCTGCCTCTGCGTCTTCTGTCTGCTCGTGGGCTCCATACTGTTATTTTTTGGGCCCACCACTCGTCGTTTATTCTGATCACATGTCCCGCCCAGTTCCACTTCAAGAGAATTAATAGACAGATCATCAAAATTAATCCTCAATTGCGTAAAATCGTTTTAATTAAGTAATCGTTTTGGAAGCCTAAATAAATATTTTGAAATTGTTGTCATGCGTAAGATTTTTCATAACCATTCTAGTAGAAATCCGAATAAAGCATTCCACCCATAAAAAATATTAATTCACGTGATATTCTGGTCAAGGTGACAACACCGCCGAAAAGCCTTCACAGAAATTCTGAAAGGGGATTCGGTTGCAGGCGCGCGCAGTAGTTTATCGCATCTTTGTACGGTTACTGCCGTCCCGTGAGTGCCTTGCCGCGTTCTGTTTTGTCCTGCCGTAGCTCGTAGCAGTGAAAACTTCTATATCACATAAAGCTAAAGCTCGCTGCTAGTCGTCGGTTGCCACAGACACGGTGCCGGCTGCTCGCTCCTCGGTCGGTCATTTCTGTCGGTGCATTTTGTTTGCCACCGTTCGGAGGTAGGCAGAAGACTCGATGTTTTCGAGTTAGTGCTTGCTTGCAGGATATATTAAGTCGATGCGTTTGACGGTAGAAGAGTGGTGGAAAGTGGGAGGAAAATATATGTGTTTTATATTATTGTAAATAGTAAATGTGTTAGTTAGGTATTTCAATTACAAAATAAAAAAATGTTGAATTATATAATTTAATACGATTGTTTCAAGTGTTTTTACTCACTGTATGAAGAGTATCATAACTAGATAGCTAATAGTTCGATTTTATAATTTAAAAAAGTTTTTCCTAATAGTTCGTCTCTATTATTTATAAAAAAAATACTGAGTTTACTCTGAAATATCGTAAATATTTTTTTTATAATATTACTAAAAGTAGCAGCGTAGCGTTTTACACGAATACTCGCCTGGGATACCAAAGTATCCCGTCTAAATTTGTGCCTTAGGTTTAGGGTTATCCTACTTTTAAATGCAAAAAAGCAAAAACTGCTGCAAAAATATAGAAATCTGATTATTATTCTCATTTTCTTTGGTTTGCCTTTGTATACATATAGTGTGTGTTTTCTTTTGGTGTTCTTTATATATCCAATTATAGCATTTTGCATAATAATCTCTGGATCTAGGTCAGTGATGGCATCTTTCAACTCCTATTTTGATTATTTTTGTTGGCTGTCCATTTGCAGTAAGTGAAATTTACCGTTTTTCCAAAAAATCTTTTTTGAATTTGTGATTATATTGATGACATGAAGAAACTGTACACCACTAATGTATTATGCTGGATATAGTGAATATATTGAAACACATGAAAAATGTGGGCATAACTTGCACACATTTGATCCACGGCATCGGCGCCATACTCAGTATTGTAATAATCAACACTATTATATTTTTCCTTCTTTTTGGGACAAATGAAACCAACGTTTAGACTTTACTGAAGGCAAATAAACAACCCATCCTTCGTGTACTCCTAGGTTTCTAATTAATTCTGGTGTAACTTCACTTTTATTCATGTATAGAGTTCTCAACATAGTCTATAATTAATTTTCAAATCCCTAGTCAACGGGATACTAAGAAACTAGTTATCTAGTTAAATAATTCAAAAATATTTATCGATTTCATGTCTTACTGGTCTATTAGTTAAGGTAACACAGGAGAAATCGGAAACGATTGTATGACATTGTACAATATATAGCTGTGCCAGCACCATCAACGTTACTGAGATCTAATATATTTTGCCTGTCAGATTGATATCTTCCAGTAAGATAAAATATTTCGACTGTATCCTGTACCTATATATTGTATGTAGACATTGGTAGAAATTTTTATTATTTTAATAATTTCTTCAGTGGGAAAACATTCCAAACACTATAAGATTGTAGCAATTTTTCTGCCAGTTCACTTTTCTTGGCAACAATATTTTAATAGCCACATTTTTTCTGAGATATAATTTTTCTCCTTCTTGTTATTTTATCTTCTCCAACATAATACGCAGCATCACGTATCAAGTGAATTTTCACCCACAACCGTTTCTTCAGCTCTCTGTTTTGATTTAAAATATTTTTTTCTCATCTCAACGGCATTGTTCTTCTGCGTTCATATTCATTTTTGTCACATTCTTCTGCATTCATTTTCTTCTAACCCCTCTAACCATCTTTCCCCGAATTTTCAATCTCTACCGGCCATTATATGGTTACTAGAATTCGCAAAAAACATAAAAAATTACCTAAGTACACGCCTGGGGTATTGTTTTATCTCATTGAAAATAATATTTACTTAAAACGGAAAAAATAAAATACATTAGGAGCCTTCCTCAGTGTTTATAACGAACTACCAGAATAGTTAAAGGCTTATAATGTAACCATGCGGAAAAACGACGTAAATGCAGTTTGATAGTATTTGGCATACAGATACTATCGCCTGGAGTAGTAGTTTTTACTGTGTTAATTTACTGGGTTATTTTGTTAATTAATATATGTTGGATATTTACACGTAAATCAACAAAATTTTAAAAACTTTTAAACTTGATTGATTTTGAAGATCATAAAAATTCGTCTTTTAACTGTTTATCTCTCCCTCTTAATAAATAGAAGTAAAATTCAGTTTCGAAGCAATGTTACAAGAGTTTTGAGTTACCTTCGAATGCCGAATAATAAACTAGACAATTTCATAGTAACTGTGTATTTTTAATTTATATTCCATATACAATACCCCACTGGCTTCACTAGCAAAATTTATCAACACTCTTCTCCAAGATCTAATTAATTACACTCCCAAATATACTGTCACCAACACTTTAGATTTAATTTCCAAAATTTCTTCAACTTATTCTTCCAAATAACTTTACTATAGTCTCTTTAGATGTAACAAATCTTTTCACCAATGTTCCTCCCATATTAGACACCATTCCAATCATCAATAACCTATTCACAAAAACCATTGACCACAGTAAAAGTTCGCAAATTACTTCTCTACTCCAATTCTGGAATCAACGGATAGGTCTTTATTCTGCGGATTTTTTGCGATATTTTATAGAGTTGCGGTGAAGAGCTGTTGAGATATTACGCCTCCTTGTCGGATGCCTCTGGAAATGATGAATTCTGGAGTGTTTCCATAAATTTTTACTTTAGCTTTTGCTTTTCTATATATGTACATTTGCTAGAGTCTCTATGTACAATGACTTTTTCGGTCAAAGCTTCTATTACTTCCTTTGGATATATAGAATCGAAAGCCTTCAGACTGTTAAAGCTAGCATATTCTTTAGCTTTACTCATTAGTTCTCGAGGCGTATGGGTATGAACCAGGCTACTGAATCCACTTCCGAAACTAGCTTGCTATATTGGCCGCGCAGCATCTAATGCGTTTGTTAATCTGCTGTTGATGATCTTTGTGAATATCTTGTATATGATCGGTAGTGGACTTACAGGTTTCTAGTTTTGGATATCTTCTTTGCTACCTTTCTTATGAGCATTATGTTTGCTGTATTCCAGTGGTCTGGTATGCATCTTGATCTTAGACAGTTCATAAATATACCTGCTACGATTTTCCAGGTTTTTTTGTTTTATTCCAGCTGCTTTAACGTTATTTGTTTTTGTGATTGACGATTCTACTTCTTTCGGAAGGACTTTTGGTACATCTTCTTGGTTACTGGTTGCTTCTTTAATTATTTCAGGGGTTTTATATAGTTCGCTGTAGATTTCAGTCACGACTTCATTTCTGTCTGTAATCCTGGTGTTTTCGTTTGTTAGAACAACGGTTTGCTTCTTTCCAATGATTAATTAATGCTCTTTTTGTTTTCTTATAGCTTTTCCTGTTTTCGATTGCAAAGCTCTCTGTACTTTCTTTCATTTCCCTTTTTTGTTTTTTTGCTGTATTCTAGTTTTATCAGACAGTTTTCTATGTTCATTTTGTTATTTCGGGCCTCCGATTTCTTGAGAACTATCAAGGATGATTTCCATTACTTCAGAGCTGTCGATTTGGCCATGTACTAAGCTGAGTTTTCTTTTAGATTGTGATATTGTTACGATAAATATACTGGCCTAACTTTTATGACTAATTATTCTGTTTTATTGTAGAAATTTCGGTGGAAGTCTAGATTCAAATTATGGTGAATTCTCCAACTTGATGTTCTCGACTATTCCAGTATATCAGGATTTCGTATATAAATACAACATTTTTATATGGAGAGACAGTTAATACTCAAGACCCGCGCTCGCGAATTTGTACGTACGGATATAATAAATTATTGTCAGATAAGTTAATATAAATAAAGAAATAATTAAATCCGTAAGTGTTATAAATATTGAACCTTTTAATAAATCTACAACAAATGGTGTCAGAGTGAGATCGAACATAAATTAGACTTATAATAATAATACAAGTGAATATAAAATAAATTGTGAAAATGACGACGATTTATGAGCTGACAGTGACTACTTTAAGAAGACATCTAGAAGACAGAGAATTAGCTTCTACCGGAAAAAAGGCTGAGTTAGTCCAACGACTAAAGAACGCTTTGCTAGAAGAAGGACTAGATCCAGAGACTTATATATTTGAAGACAAACATGATGCTGTCATCTCGTCGATTTCGAAATTAGAGAACAAAGTCTCTGGCGATATTTCGAAAGTTTCCGGCGACATCGCTTCTTTAGAAAGCAAAGTCACTTCTGAGATGTCTGCCCTGGACGATAGAATATCTTCGTTAAAAAACCAAGTTGCTGCCGATATGTTAGCCTTCGAAGAAAAGATTAAAGAGATGGAAAGGAAGATGGAAGAAACAGGGACAGCAGAGAGAGGTAACAATCCGATTACAGTGGAGATAAAAGAAGACGAGACGAAATTTAAGTTGGAGACACGGCCGAAATTTGAAGGAAGTGGAGGTTCTATTCATGTTAAAGTCCCAACTTTCGACGGAAAATCATCATGGAACAACTACATGAAACAGTTCGAATCAGCCGCAAGAGCAAATGGATGGTCTGAAAAAGAAAAGGCTGTAAACCTGACTATCGCTCTTCGAGGAGATGCCTTAGATGTGCTTCAGACCATAGCCGTAGAGGAGACCGATGATTTCGAACAACTGAAGAAGAGGTTAAATATGCGATATGGCCACGAACATTTGGAGCATGTATATCAGTCACAGCTTAAAAATCGTAGACAGAAGAAAGATGAGGCTCTTCAAGAATATGAGGTAGATATTGCCAGATTAGTACGATATGCTTATCCAACAGCTCCCGAAGACATGATGGAAAAATTGGCCGTTCAAACGTTTATTGATGGTCTTCGTGATCATGAAATGCAGAGAACACTACGATTAGCTCGTCACAAGACGCTGGTTGATGTCTTATCCGCCGCCCTCGAATACGAGTCAGCTACGCAGGCCTCTGGCGGGTACAGCAAAGTTAGGACTGTAAAAGAGGAAGGAGATGAAGATAAACTTGACCAGCTCGTTAATATGATGAAAATTATTACATGCAAGAAAACGAAGACTATAAAATCAAGAAACTCATCATCAGGAAAACCAGAACGAGTCGGCTTTAGGGGAGCAGCTTCGACCCGGAACTTTTCCAAAGATCCTCTTATACTAATAGCTTCTTTGAAATGTCGTGAGGATAGCGTATATGTAGATGGAGAGATAAATTGTAAAAAGCATACGTTGTTGGTGGATACCGGAGCGACCAGAACCATTATACGCCCGACAGTTATAAACAGCCGTAAGAAACTGTTACCAACGAGGTTGCGACTTCGGACCGCTACAGGTGAAAATGCCAACATTCATGGAGAAATTCAGGTACAATTGGGAATTGGGGCAGAAAAGTTTGTCCATACTGTTATAGTTGCTGACATCGAAGAGGATGTTATATTAGGAATGGACGTAATGAATATGCATGGATTCCAATTGGATTTTAAGAATAAGGTAATCAAAGTTGGCAACGAGGAGGTATTTCTCCATCCACATAATGACAACACTGTGCAAGCAGCCATTACAGAAGATACAGTCGTGCCTGCGAGAAGCGAAACGATCATAGTAGCGCGACTACAGGGAATTGTAGACGAAGGGAGACCTGTTATGATGGAGCCTTGGAACCACGACGATGAGGTTGGTCGTGGAATCATAATTGGAAAGGAATTGGTGACTTCGGCTAAAGAAATTCCTGTGAGACTTATCAATGTCAACGACTACCCAGTGACCATAAAGAAAGAGACAAAAGTAGGAACTTGTGTACCTGTGACATCCATAATCCGTCAGGCGACAACATCTGATAATTCCAACGACAAATTCGACCAAATGGTTGCAGTTGCAGGACAGTCTCTAAATCAGATGGAGAAAAGAAAATTAAGGGAATTTCTGCGGCAGTATCGTGATATTTTCGTACCGAAAGGAGGAAAGACGGGAAGAACTACCGTTGTTAAGCATAAAATTGATACTGGTAATGCTAAGCCAATTCGTCAAACAGCTCGACGATTACCACAGGCGAAGAGAGAGGAAGCTGAAACGATTGTTCAGGAAATGAAGAAAGACGGGGTGATAGAACCTTCTACGAGTCCATGGGTCTCTCCGGTGGTCCTGGTTAAGAAGAAAGACGGAACGACGAGGTTCTGTGTGGATTACCGTTTGCTGAACAACGTTACCAAGAAAGATAGTTATCCTCTGCCTCGGATCGATGACACATTGGACACATTGGCTGGAAGTAAATTGTTTTCTACTTTAGATTTGAAGTCTGGATACTGGCAGGTAGAAATGGACCCAGTCGATAAAGAAAAGACAGCCTTCACCACAGGATCTGGATTGTGGCAATTCAACGTTATGCCATTTGGACTTTGTAATGCTCCTGCGACATTTGAGAGGCTTATGGAAAATGTGTTGAGAGGGTTATCTTGGAAAACATGCCTGGTTTATTTAGATGACATAATCGTCTTGGGGGAGACATTCGAAGATCATTTGAGGAATTTAGAAAACGTTTTTAATCGACTTAAAGCTGCCCAATTGATGCTAAACCCCAAGAAGTGCCAGCTATTTCAAGGTAAAGTCAATTATCTGGGTCATATAGTCAGTAAAGAAGGAGTGGCCGTGGATAAAGGAAAAATCGATTCCATTAAGGAATGGCCAAAACCAACTGACAAACATCAAGTGAGAAGTTTTCTTGGACTATGTACTTACTACCGGAGGTTTATTAAGAAGTTTGCAGATATCGCTAAGCCATTAACGCGACTTACGGAGGAAGCAAGAGATTACCGCTGGGATACAGACTGCCAAAATGCCTTTGAGACCTTGAAAAAGCATTTAATAACAGCACCAATTTTAGGGTATCCACTGCCAGAAGGAGAGTTCATCTTAGATACAGATGCAAGTAATGTGGGAATTGGAGGAGTGCTGTCTCAGATTCAAGGAGGACAGGAACGAGTCCTCGGATATTTTAGTAAAGTTCTTTCAAAACCTGAGCGGAATTATTGCGTCACGAGGAGAGAACTTCTAGCAGTAGTTAAATCAGTAGAGCACTTCTATCAATACCTCTATGGCAGAAAGTTTCTAATCCGAACCGACCATGCCGCCCTTAAGTGGTTGATGCAGTTTAAGAATCCAGAGGGTCAGATAGCCAGGTGGATCGAACGACTCCAAGAATACGATTTTAAGATTGAGCACCGAGCCGGAGTTAGCCACAGAAACGCTGATTCTCTTTCCAGAAGGCCATGCCCAGCAGAGTGTCCCCACTGCAACAAAACGGAATCCAAGGAAGCAGCAGTGCTAAGAACGACGATTGTCAACGACGACTGGACGCCTACTAAGATAAGGGAAGAACAAGAGAGAGATCCAGTTATACAGAAAATCCGAAAATGGAAAGAGGAAAACCGTCGACCACCTTGGCAGGAAATATCAAACCTATGCTCAGTAGTTAAGACGTATTGGGCCCAGTGGGACTCATTTATCATCGAAGATGGCTTGCTTAAACGAGTCCTGGAAAATGATGACGGTTCAGAGAAGAGAAGACAGTTGGTGATCCCAAAGAGCAGAATAGCCGAAGTACTTCGTCAGTTACACGACAGTCCATCGGGAGGGCATTTTGGTGTAAGGAAAACCCTTCAGCGAATTCGGGAACGGTTTTATTGGATGAACAGTTCCGACGACGTAAAAGACTGGTGTAAGAAATGTACTATTTGTGCTACGAGTAACGGGCCTCACCGGAAAAGGAGAGCTCCTATGAGACAATATAATGTTGGAAGCCCGTTTGAAAGAATAGCTTTGGACATTGCAGGGCCATTTCCAGAAAGTGAAAATGGGGGCAAGTACATGTTGGTAGTAATGGATTACTTCACTAAGTGGGTCGAGATTTACGCACTTCCAGACCAGAAGGCCGCCACCGTTGCAGATAAGTTGATCCAAGAATATATCAGCCGATTTGGAGTGCCTTTGGAGATCCATAGTGATCAAGGCAGGAACTTCGAAAGTGATCTATTCCAAGGAATATGTGATAGACTAGGCATGAAGAAAACAAGAACTACCGCGTATCATCCGCAATCGGATGGTATGGTAGAACGAATGAATAGGACAGTTGGCAAGTATTTGACAAAGATGGTGTCCGATCATCAGCGAGACTGGGACCAATACCTTCCGTTCTTCACAATGGCCTACAGATCTGCTGTTAACGAATCAACAGGCCAGACTCCAGCCAAAGTCCTATTCGGACGCGAAATGCGACTACCTTGTGATCTAGAATTTGGGTGTCGACCTGGAGAAGATGTAGCAGGTGAAGATTATGTGATCGAATTACGAAGAAGAATGGACAAGCGAATACACATTTCCTACATAAAATTGGCCGCTCGTTCTTCTGCCATACTCAGAATTTTCCTACATCTTACGGTTCGTGAGAAAAATTTCCACTTGGATGTTTGTACTTGCTGAAAATTTCGTGAAAATTAAAAGTGTATATTTTGTTTAAAATTTGAATTATTTCGATTAAGGGTGACTTGCTGATTAAACAAATGTAAACACGTGGCCAGAAATTATGCATTTTTTTGCCGGAAAATCGAAAAAACTGTAGAAAATTGAATTTTTATCAAATTTCGTTAATCGGCTATATTGGCGTCAATTTTGGTTCGAGAGTCAAGCGAATACACATTTCCTACATAAAATTGGCCGCTCGTTCTTCTGCCATACTCAGAATTTTCCTACATCTTACGGTTCGTGAGAAAAATTTCCACTTGGATGTTTGTACTTGCTGAAAATTTCGTGAAAATTAAAAGTGTATATTTTGTTTAAAATTTGAATTATTTTGATTAAGGGTGACTTGCTGATTAAACAAATGTAAACACGTGGCCAGAGATTATGCATTTTTTTGCCGAAAAATCGAAAAAACTGTAGAAAATTGGATTTTTATCAAATTTCGTTAATCGGCTATATTGGCGTCAATTTTGGTCCGAGAGTCAAGCGAATACACATTTCCTACATAAAATTGGCCGCTCGTTCTTCTGCCATAATCAGACTTTTTCTACATCTTACGGTTCGTGAGAAAAATTTCCACTTGGATGTTTGTACTTGCTGAAAATTTCGTGAAAATTAAAAATGAATATTTTGTTTAAAATTTGAATTATTTCGATTAAGTGTGACTTGCTGATTAAAAAAATCTAAACATGTGGCTAAAAATTATGGACCGTTTTGCCGGAAAACCGAAAAAACTGTAAATTTTTTAATTCGATTTTTCCTCTTTTCCGGCAAACTGGGGTTAAGGGATTAGAAAAAAACACATGTTTGGAATAAGCTGGACCAAGAGCATGTACCAAAACATTAAACAAAATTTTTTTTTCTGGAAAATTTGGAAAAAATTTTCCAAGGGGGTACCCTTGGATTTTTATCAAATTTGGTTAATCGGCTATATTGACGTCAATTTTGGTCCGAGAGTCAAGCGAATACACATTTCCTACATAAAATTGGCCGCTCGTTCTTCTGCCATACTCAGAATTTTCCTACATCTTACGGTTCGTGAGAAAAATTTCCACTTGGATGTTTGTACTTGCTGAAAATTTCGTGAAAATTAAAAGTGTATATTTTGTTTAAAATTTGAATTATTTCGATTAAGGGTGACTTGCTGATTAAACAAATGTAAACACGTGGCCAGAAATTATGCATTTTTTTGCCGGAAAATCGAAAAAACTGTAGAAAATTGGATTTTTAACAAATTTCGTTAATCGGCTATATTGGCGTCAATTTTGGTCCGAGAGTCAAGCGAATACACATTTCCTACATAAAATTGGCCGCTCGTTCTTCTGCCATACTCAGAATTTTCCTACATCTTACGGTTCGTGAGAAAAATTTCCACTTGGATGTTTGTACTTGCTGAAAATTTCGTGAAAATTAAAAGTGTATATTTTGTTTAAAATTTGAATTATTTCGATTAAGAGTGACTTGCTGATTAAACAAATGTAAACACGTGGCCAGAAATTATGCATTTTTTTTCCCGGAAAATCGAAAAAACTGTAGAAAATTGGATTTTTATCAAATTTCGTTAATCGGCTATATTGGCGTCAATTTTGGTTCGAGAGTCAAGCGAATACACATTTCCTACATAAAATTGGCCGCTCGTTCTTCTGCCATACTCAGAATTTTCCTACATCTTACGGTTCGTGAGAAAAATTTCCACTTGGATGTTTGTACCTGCTGAAAATTTCGTGAAAATTAAAAGTGTATATTTTGTTTAAAATTTGAATTATTTTGATTAAGGGTGACTTGCTGATTAAACAAATGTAAACACGTGGCCAGAAATTATGCATTTTTTTGCCGAAAAATCGAAAAAACTGTAGAAAATTGGATTTTTATCAAATTTCGTTAATCGGCTATATTGGCGTCAATTTTGGTCCGAGAGTCAAGCGAATACACATTTCCTACATAAAATTGGCCGCTCGTTCTTCTGCCATAATCAGACTTTTCCTACATCTTACGGTTCGTGAGAAAAATTTCCACTTGGATGTTTGTACTTGCTGAAAATTTCGTGAAAATTAAAAATGAATATTTTGTTTAAAATTTGAATTATTTCGATTAAGTGTGACTTGCTGATTAAAAAAATCTAAACATGTGGCTAAAAATTATGGACCGTTTTGCCGGAAAACCGAAAAAACTGTAAATTTTTTAATTCGATTTTTCCTCTTTTCCGGCAAACTGGGGTTAAGGGATTAGAAAAAAACACATGTTTGGAATAAGCTGGACCAAGAGCATGTACCAAAACATTAAACAAAATTTTTTTTTCTGGAAAATTTGGAAAAATTTTTCCAAGGGGGTACCCTTGGATTTTTATCAAATTTGGTTAATCGGCTATATTGGCGTCAATTTTGGTCCGAGAGTCAAGCGAATACACATTTCCTACATAAAATTGGCCGCTCGTTCTTCTGCCATACTCAGAATTTTCCTACATTTTACGGTTCGTGAGAAAAATTTCCACTTGGATGTTTGTACTTGCTGAAAATTTCGTGAAAATTAAAAGTGTATATTTTGTTTAAAATTTGAATTATTTCGATTAAGGGTGACTTGCTGATTAAACAAATGTAAACACGTGGCCAGAAATTATGCATTTTTTTGCCGGAAAATCGAAAAAACTGTAGAAAATTGGATTTTTAACAAATTTCGTTAATCGGCTATATTGGCGTCAATTTTGGTCCGAGAGTCAATGGTCAATGGACAATGTACATGAGTTGGTCCGTTCCCACCTTCAGATCGCTAGCGACCGAATGAAGAAACGGTACGATACACAAGCCGAAAAGGGTTGCTTTAAGAAGAACGACAAAGTATGGCTGTATAATCCCAAGAAGCGAATAGGTTGTTCTCCCAAACTGCAGCAGTTTTGGGAAGGTCCATACCTCATCATGGAGAAGATCAACGATGTCATCTACCGAATAAGCAAGATTCCGAGGGGAAAGCCGATGATAGTACACCATAACCGGTTGGCATCTTTCGAAGGTGACCACGACGTAGATGAAGAAGTGGAAGTAAACCAAGTCCAAGATGTGTTTGACCTCACGTTTGAGGAATTCATGGGTGCCTATGGAGGTACCGGTAAAGCAAGACATGGTGTTACCACTGAAGAAAAGCAAGATCTACTCGCGCTCCCCGATGACTACTCGCTGGCCCTTACCATCCCGGCCAGTATCAAAGACGCACCAGGGTTGGCATCCGTCTTTCGAAGGAAGTTTGGTCGAGTTGCAGAACTTCAATGCCAGGTGCCAGCTCCCGGTAAAACCTTGAAACTCCAAGATGCATCACGTTACCTTTTCTACCTGGTAACAAAAGACACTGCCCGTGACCAACCTACCTACCGAGATGTATGGGAAGCCTTACTTCAATTGAGAGAGCACGTACTAGAGTCCGACGTGCAAAAGTTAGCCATGCCAAAGTTGGAGTGCCGCCAATTAGATTGGAGGGTTATCCGAAATATGGTGGAGGAGATCTTTAAAGACACCGAAGTCCAGGTGTTAGTCTGTTGCAATCCGCATAGTTACTGGTGCGGAGAGAAAACCGTCCCTTGTCATTTTTATACAACTGGAAGTTGTAAAAGAGGGTCCAGTTGCCGATACCAGCATACAGTTCCGGTTCCAGTCCCGACAAGGTTCCAGGAGGAACCATCTTTTAAGAGGGGGGCAATGTTACGATAAATATACTGGCCTAACTTTTATGACTAATTATTCTGTTTTATTGTAGAAATTTCGGTGGAAGTCTAGATTCAAATTATGGTGAATTCTCCAACTTGATGTTCTCGACTATTCCAGTATATCAGGATTTCGTATATAAATACAACATTTTTATATGGAGAGACAGTTAATACTCAAGACCCGCGCTCGCGAATTTGTACGTACGGATATAATAAATTATTGTCAGATAAGTTAATATAAATAAAGAAATAATTAAATCCGTAAGTGTTATAAATATTGAACCTTTTAATAAATCTACAACAATATTTATATTGGTTACTGTTAGTTTTGTAGTTATTTTATTCCTTTTAGTTTTAGATCTAGAACAATTTTTACTCTGATTAGTCTATGGTCGCTGCCTGTTTGAAATTCATTGATTACACTGAAATCTTTTATTTTAGCAATCTTGTTGGTTAGAATGAAGTCAATTTCGTTCTTAGTGGTTACATTTGGCGCTACCCCAGTCTATGTTCTACTCGAGTTTTTCTTGAAGAATGTATTTGCAATGGGCATATTTTGGTAGTGTGACAACTGAAAGAATGTCTTTATGTATACTGTATCTTGAGTCTTTAAAAGCTAATCAATATCAACACAGATAGGATAAAACATACACCCGTAATTCACGATTATTAGAATTTTATAAAAGAAATAGAAAGAAGAAGTGAAAATTAATAAAGGCAAAATAGATGGAGACCTTGTTTTAGTCTTATTTTATTTAATATTATCATAGAACCATTTAAATTATTAATAAGCTCAACGCAGGATATAGCATAGGTGACAACTCCTTTTAGATACTGTGCTATACGGCGTTCGCGAAATTTAATTAATCGATAGTTATCGATAAATGATCACCTCCAAAGAATCGATACGATGCAAACTGACAATCGGCAAAAAGTACATTTTTTTAAGGTTATACCTAGGAGTATGAAGTGGAAGACGTTGCATGGAAAAAAAATTAGCAAAATTCGTCAATATCAGAATATATAAATATATCTCCCGTAGAGCATCATAGAATTTAAAGCCGAAATATCAATAAGACGGCAAAAAGAATAAGATCAAAACGAAAATATTGAGAACTATCAAGGAAGTAATCATTAAGGATATAGTAGATTCAAGAATAAAAAAAACTTACAATGAAGTAGAAACTTCTTTTGTAAAATGGTTTTGAAAAATTTTTTTTACAAATTTTAAAATTATCCAAAATAGATTTATAAATTTTCAGAACGTTTTCGATCCTATCAGACCATCATCAGTGAAAAACGTCTATAAACTGGTGGGAACTAGCCACATAATGAGGTCAGATGACCCTTAAATTACATAATTAGAGTAACGGACATTGTAATGATTAAGACACTAGGTCGATGATAAAGGATTACATTTTTTAAGGGAAGAATATAGAATATATAAAACATCATAATAATTATAATGTTCGTTACTCAAATTATGTAATTTAAGGGTCATCTGACCTCATTATGTGGCTAGTTTACCCTTTTACAAGAGGAAGTTTAATTGTAAGTTTTTTTGCACTTTGGTATACAGCCAACCACTGGGAATTTCCCTTTTAAATTTAAGATTCAAGAATATTATAGAAGAACTGAGAGTACTGGATATGGTGATGTAGGTTCCAGCCCTCAAGTGATTTTGGAGTCATCATGTTACCAGGATGCTAGAAGAAAGATGGGCCAATACTCAAAAACCAAATACACGATGATAAATAAGCAGATCAACAAAAAGATGTTACGCGATTTGGAGCTCAGCGTTATAGGTAAAGCTCGGAGGAAGGCTTATCCAAAACGAATTAAACATGATGTAATTCTATAACAACTCGAAATAAGAAGAATATCAGGGTTAAGTGGTTTTCATATAAGTACCTATTTCTTCTTCTTCTTGATGCGCCTATCCGTTACGAATGTTGGCGATCACCATGGCAATCTTTATCTTATCTTCAGCAGCGCGGAAAAGCTGCACAGATGTTGTATTGAACCATACATAAGTACCTATAGGTTGTAGATATTTACGTATTTACTCGGTTCTTCTTTCAGATCGTAAAATTGTAAAAAAAACCATTTACAATTCAAGTTATATTGAATGCATGATAGCACAGCTTTTATGGTAGAACATCGGAATACAACGGTATTTATACAGGTAGAAAAATCATAAATATCGATATTTATGATTTTTCAGGTTAAGTACAAGAATTTATAAAAATAATACACTTCGACAAACTTTATAATACACCATGGAATGCAAATGAGCTGTATTATATTATAGCATACTAAGTTAAATATTGTTTTAAGTGGGATTAAACTACAATTGATTGTAATGAGAATTACATTTATTGTGAAATTTCGATTTCTAATTAAAAATTATTGTTTTCAAAAAAATCTTTAATAAAATAAAAAATTTAACCAGTATTGGCCAGAAAAGAAAAGAGAAGCAGCTGAAAAAATCGTATAAAAGTTTTTGAAGGTTCTAAAAGGTATATGAGGGATAGCTGGTGAGTCTGATGACAAATTCTTGACTTGACGTACAGCTAATTTTGCTTTGTTTTTGAAGTGAATACTTATCACTCGGTATGATGTTTTTACACGGGTCCGAAAAAATATTTAGCGTGACTCTAAATATAGAGACGAGTGCAATAATCTTAAAAATAAAATAAAATACATTAAAATAAAATAAAATATCGAATCGAATAAAATAAAGTAAAATAAAATATAATCGAATCGAATAAAATAAAGTAGAATAAAATATAAATTACAGTGGTACCTCGACATACGAGTGTAATTCGTTGCGTTATCTTGCTCGTATGTCAAATTGCTCGTATTTCAAAGCAATTTTCCCAATTAAAATTAACTGAAATGTCATTAATCAGTTCCAGTCCCCAAAAAACACGTTAGTTGTTTTTGTTAAGTGTTTTTAAATAAGAAAAATGTATTTAAAAGAAGAAACATTTATTTATAAGTAACATAAAATACATCCATATTCTGTAAAAACATAAGAAAAAGTGAAGTGCTTACGGAAGCGCTTAATTTTATCAGTGGTCTTCGCTTTTTTCGTCACACTTTGCTCATTTTCATCTGCAGATCATTTAAAAAAACTGTTCAAGGAGGTTTGTTTCTTCCTCCCTTTCAGAATATTGCGGAAATGTGTTAGGCAAGTTTCGTTAGACAACACCGATGCACGACCAGTTCTTTTGCAACGACTCTGCAACTTTCTTCCACATTCCCAGGATCTCCTTTATATCTCTTGTAGGGACAACGTCTTCCAATTCTGGCTCCTCTTCAAAACTAATTTTTCGTTGAACCACCGTATGCGGCTGCGAATATAGTTTGTCTAACTCCTCGATTGTCAGCTAATGCGACTGTTCCTCGACAAGTTCGTTCATATCTCTTTCATCCACTTCCAGACCCACGGATTTTCCAAGAGAAACAAGCTTATCTACCACTGACACTTCGGGTTACAGTCCTTCGCAGGCCCTTTCATTTACACCCTCAGACCACAGCTTCTTCCACCAAAGGTTAAGGCCCTTATTGTAACACCTATGTTGCTCAATAATTTTTAGACATATTACTATGTTAAAGTGGTCCTTCCAGAACTCTCGAAGGGTAAGGTTTGTGTTCTCCGTCACCTCAAAGCAGCGCCGCAAAATGTGCTTGGTATACAACTTCTTAAAATTAGAAATCACTTGCTGATCCATGGGCTGCAAGATAGGAGTGGTGTTGGCTGGTAGGTAGAGAATCTTTGTAAACTTAAACTCTTGGAGTAAATCATCTTCGAGATTTGGTGGGTGAGAAGGGGCATTATCGAGGACAAGAAGGATTTGCATGGGTAGGTTGTTTTGCTGTGGATATTTTTTAACAGAAGGGGCAAACACCAGGTTTATTCACTCCACAAAGAATTTCCTGGTGACCCACGCGTTTGGATTTGCCCTCCAAATAATTGGCAGTTTTTCTTTTAAAATCTTATGTGACTTAAAAAGGCTCTGGGATTTTCTGTGGTACACTAGAAGAGGTTTGATTTTTCAGTCGCCACTCGCATTGGAGCAAAGTAGTAGAGTTAATCCATCTTTCATAGGATTGTGACCTGACATCGTCTTCCCCTCTGCGGTTATGTAAGTCCTATTGGCATCTTTTTTCAGAAAAGCCCGGTCCCGTCACAGTTGAAGACTTGCTGGGGATGTAAACCTCAGCTGCTTTCACATCCGAACTTGCTGCCTCACCATGCCTGACGACGGAGTGAATGCCGGTCCTTTTTCTAAAGTTGTCAAACCAGCCCCGACTGGCTTGAAACGAGTCTTCCGATTCACCATTTTTTGTGAAAGTGTGTGGGATCTGCTTCAGCAAATCTTCGTAAATCTCTCGTGCCCTCTCACATATGATGCTTTGTGTTAAGTTTCCTCCTTAAAGCTGCTTCTCTGTCACCCACACCATTAGTAGTTCTCCATATTTTCATGGAGAGAAGTCCGGAACTTAGAAATTATTGTAACGCCCTTAGCTGGCATTATACCATTTATTACCTCCTTCCGTTTCAGTACAATACATATCATTGATGTGGTACTCCACATCTTATCAACAATACTTCGAAAATGAGGGAAACAAGCAAAGCAGACAGACTGAGGTCATCGAGGCATCGAGAGTGCAATATGTTTAGTATCAGAATCCGAATTTTTGTCGAATTTAACTTCCAATGACCATTTAATTTGTCCGTCCAAGTAATAGTCACGTACAGACCCGTAAAATGATCTTCATAGCGAAACCTTAAAGATCTATTACCAGTAAAACTACCTTTTATTTACAAAGCAAATTAGTCAAATAAGAGGTATGAATTTGAATAAAAACCGATTCCTCGTATCTCAAGTCTTGCTCTCATCTCAAAGCAAAATATCGCTCGCTCCGCGGCTCGTATCTCAAAACACTCGTATATTAGGGCGCTCGTATATCGAGGTACCCCTGTAAATTAAAAACCCTAGCTCCGTAGGTGATAAGAAATCTACGCTTCCCTTAGTCCAGTAAATTAGTTTGAAAATTTACTTTATTTTAACTAAAAAAACAACGCTTATTATTTTATAATGATGGGAGAAAGTATGCCTATGTTCACATTAATTTTCAGTGAATTTATCTATCACATGTACATGTTTTGCTGCCTATGCCTTAATAGCACATTATGTGTATCTTACAATGCTCCAGTATACGCGTTCTGATATCTTCTAAAATATGTGGCTTGTGAAGTACATAAAAAACCATTTTGTAGGTTTTTTTAATAAGATCATGTACTACTTGATGGGCTAATTAAGGGCGATTTCCACAATATTTTTGCCAAAAAAGGAACAACTTTATTTTGAGCGAAACGCGCTTAGTATTGATGCTAGAAACTAAAAAAACCTTACCTTACTTCATAAGTACACCATTTTTTTTTGTTTTTTTTATAAGCTACATTTTTGCTAAGAATATTTTTTTCGATAAATACTTACCTTTTGAGTTATTTATGAAAAACTGTCTAAAAACATGGTTTTTATTTTGAAAAACATTTTCACTGGGAATTAAGTCAAAAAGTGTTGACTTTATAGAATAAAAGTTGCTTAGAATTAGTCAATTTATCCTTTTCTGGACTTATTTTGAACGTATGTTTTGTTACTCCCGGGAAGGGAGAAGTTGAAGAAATGGAAAGAGGTAATAAATAAGAAAATAGTGAAGGTGAAGTATCAACAGGAGGCGTGTGTCAGAGAATTAGTAAAGGTTTTTATGGAAAAAATAGGTACAAATGGATCAAGGAGCCTTTGATTTCGAGAAGTCGTACGCAAAAGCATAATCTTATTGTACAACTACCTGGTTTACGTCTTATTGCTAGAACAGGAACTTCTGCAGATCCTTTGCCAGTCTGGACGGATAATATCCTTAATAATAATTCAGTGGACAAATAACAAAATAGATAAGCTTCGATCAAAATATAAAAATTAAAACTCACCGACGCTAAAAAATATTGATAAAATCGAACTTAATGCATTTTTAGGACTTCTTGCATTTACAGGAATATTTAAATCGAATATAACGAGATTATAGACAATATTTTTAAAACAAATGGTACAGGAAGAGAAATATTTCAATGCATAATGACAAAAGAAAGGTTTACATTCTTGCTATTGGCTCTAAGGTTTGATAATCCAGATGACAGGTTGTTAAAGAGAGACAGATCCTGCGGTATCGTTTTCAGAAATATTTCAGTTATTTGTTCAGAATTGTCAAGCTTGTTATTCTATTGGATCATCCGGGTGCATTGATGAGATGCTAGCTGGATTTCGTGGGCAGTGCAAATTTCAGATGTATCTTCCAAACGAACCAACAGAATATGGAATAAAAATTATGTGTCTAACTGACGCACGTAATAATTATTTTTTAAATGGATATATCTACAAAGGCAATTACACTGACGAAGGACTTTTAATAGAAGAGAGAAAGTATGGGAAAATATCACCTTTGATAATTGGTTCACTTCTCTTGAGATCGCAGAATTACTAAAACAAAAAGGTTTAACATGCGTTGGAACGATGAAAAAAAAAAACAAACGTGAAATGCCAGCCGCTTTTCAACCGAACAAAACCGTACAGTTGGATCTGCGCTCTATGGATTTTCAAAAGAAGTGACACTACTATTTCATGTTTCAAAAACGAACAAAGCTACTATCCTTCTTTCTTCCATGCACCATTCCAAATGCCAAGATCCATTAAATGAAAAACCTGAAATTATATCGTATTACGATAATTATATCGTATTATTAAAGGTGGTGTGGATGCGATAGACGAAAAGTGCTCAAAATGTTGGCAATATTTTTTAGAATTATAGATATTATCACAGTAAACGCCTACATAATGCATCAATCATTTAGAGATAATCAAAAAATATAGAGAGCAGATTTTATCGAAAAATTTGCATTTTAATTAGTTACACCACATCTCATCAGAAGAGCCAAAAAACCACGTGTACTCGAACGAAGAATCCGGTTAAGTATTTGTGATATTTTAGTTTAAAAGAAGAAGAAGAAGAAATACGTCCCCAAAATAAAATTGAACGTTTTGCCAAAAGAAAGGCTTGTTTCACTTATCCTTCGAAGAAAAATAGGCAAACTGCCTACGCTTCTTACAGCTGTCAAAAGCCGATATGCGTTGAATGTAGCAAAAAATTATGTGTCAAGTGTGTAGAAAGACTGTAGTTTGACGTGTTGTGATTTTTTAATGTCGGCATATACACATTTTTTTGAAATTATTTGTATTGTGACATTTTTAATCTAACAGAAAAAAATATTGGTTTCGGTTTTTTAAATAATTTTGATTAAATAGGTTAGAACTAATTTTTATGGCAATATACTTTTATTTTTATGTTTGTAAACAACAAATATTTTTATTATCTTTTACATAGGTATGAATTAAAAGAGTTCCTAGGAAACACATTAGCTTAAAAAAAATCCCACAAACAAAACCCAACAACACACAGGAGGGATCCAAGAACTACATCTATAAAATACTCTGTGTAGGCAACAGTTTTTATCCGGAAGCAACCTCAAGACCACTAAGTGTTACCATAAATGAGCATGAACTTTTTAGTAACAGCTCTATCATCTGCTGAAAATATTCTTCAAAAACATCATCATTCATATTTTCATGGATAGTTTTTTTTTAATTTAAATATTAAAGAACCACCTTTTAAAAACCGATGATCACTTCCAGTATGTGTTATTAGGCATCATGCCGTACCGGAAGGAACCTTTAATACTGTAGATAATCCTTCGAAGATTGGACGTTTGTGTCCTACAACATTTTACCCACTGTGAAGCCCTCGTTCGCCCAAATTTCGTCTAAATAAAATATTGGTAATTTAAAAATGGTTCTGAAGTATCTCCTTCTTCTTCTTCTTCAAGTGCCGTCTCCATCAATGGAGGTTAGCGGTTATGGTGGCAAACGTTTGTCTATCTTCAGCTGTTCTTAAGAGTTCCTCAAATCCAAGTCCTGTCCAGTTTCTGATATTACGTAACCAGGACAATTTTTTTCTTCCAATTCCTCGCTTTCCTTCTATTTTGCCTTTTATTATCAACTGAGGGATGTAGTATTTCTCGTTGCGCAACAAATGCCCTAAATAACTGATTTTTCTTCTTTTGACTGTTCTCAATAGTTCTTTTTCTAAATTGAGTCTCGCTAGTACTTCTTCATTTGTTTTTCGTGCTGTCCAAGGAATTTTTAAAATTCTACGGTACACCCACATTTCAAATGCCTCGATTCTATTCAGGCTCTTTATTTTTAAAGTCCATGTTTCGACTCCGTAGAGAAGAACAGACCAGATAAAACATTTTACAAGTTTTAATCTCAATTTAATATTTATATGTGTATCGCAGAATAGAACGCGCATCTTAAAGAAACTATCCCTAGCTTGAGCAATTCTCGCTTTAATTTCTTGTTCTGGGTCCAGCTTGCAATTAATCCAACAGCCAAGGTATTTGTATTGGTTTACCTGTTCTAAAATATTCCCATTTATTTTTATAGGTAAGGGGATATTCTGTTTTCTTTGGATCACCATTACTTTTGTTTTTTTTTCGTTGATCTTCATTCCAAACTCTCGACAAGCATCCTTAAGGTGGTCTATAACCCTCTGTAAGTTTGTGTCTGTATCAGCCAGTAGGACAGTGTCATTTGCATATCTTATGCTAGATATTGGTTCTCCATTAATTTTTATTCCTGTGGAAAGGTTTTCCAAGGCTTGCTTGAATAGTAGTTCCGAGTAAAGATTGAACAGCATAGGGGACAGTATGCATCCTTGCCTTACTCCTTTATTTATACTAATATTTCTAGATGTATGATCGTCGATCCTAATCTTGGCACTCTGCCTCCAATATAAGTTCTTAATTAGTCGGAGATCTTTGCTATCCAAGTTGATGCTCTGCAAGGAATTTAACATTTTATTATGGTTTACGCGATCAAATGCCTTTTCAAAGTCTACAAAACATAGAAAGACATCCTTTTGTTGGTCGTAACACTTCTGCAGCAGTACTTGTAATGAAAACAAGGCCTCTCTGGTCCCCATTCCGGCTCTGAATCCAAATTGATCGTATCCAACTTCTTTTTCACACCTTTTGTATACCCTATTGTGAAGTATTTTTAATAGAATTTTAAGCATTTGGCTCATAAGACTTATTAATCTAAAATCTGCGCATCGCCTGGAGTTAGCTTGTTTTGGAATGGGAATAAAAATAGATTCTAACCATTCCTCTGGTATTTCCCCAGTATCGTAGATTGTATTAAACAAAATTACTAACAAATCAATGTTATTACTTTCGATCAATTTAAGTATTTCAGGATAAACTTCATCAGGTCCAGGGCTTTTATTGGTCTTTAATTGTTTAATGGCATATTCCACTTCGACTTTTAGAATTGGTGGGCTTTCAGTGACATTATTTATTGTAATGTCTATTCTTTCATCTCGGAACAGCTGTTGTATAAATTTTTCCCATTCTTCTATTTTATCTTTGGTGTTATGAATTAACTCTCCGTTGTTATTTACCAGTGGGCAATGTTGTTTTTTGTGGATGAATGAAAATTCTTTCACCTTCTTGTACATATTAAAGTAATCATGTCTATGTTCTAATTCTTCTATTTCTTTACATTTTTCTTCGAGCCATTTCTCTTTTGATTCTTTTATTTTCCTTCTTATTTCTGTATTTAATCGTTTGTAATCGCTTGTGTTCTTATTTTTGTATTTCCTCCTTTCGTCTATCATCTTTAGAATAGCTGGTGTCATCCAGTCTTTTTTTGCCATTAATCGTGTATTTGGAATTTCTTCCCTTGCAGAATTGACGAGGATGGATTTTATTTGTTGCCAAGTTGTATTTATATTTTGGATATTTATTTGGGTTCGGTCTATTTCTGAGAGTTTTTCATTTAGTTTTACAGTGGTTTTATCTTTAATCTGTACATCTTTTAGTAGTTCCATATTAGGTTTGTTCTTCGGCTTTGCATTTTTTATTACTTTAATTCTTGTGCGAATATTTGCTACTACAGGGTTGTGGTCGGAATTTGCATCAGCACTAGGATATGTTTTTGTACTTGTAATGGAGTTACGAAATCGTTGGTTGATTAAAACATAATCTATTTGATTTCTTATTATTCTTTCTTTTGTGTGTAGCGGGGAAGTCCAGGTGTATAACCTGCGTTGAGGTAACTTAAACCAAGTGTTTGTTGCTATCATATTGTGTTGCTGGCAAAACTCTAATAGTTTCTCTCCTCTTTCATTTCGTTCTCCTAGTCCGTATTCTCCTACGATATTTTGGAATTTCCCTCTTCCTATTTTAGCATTAAAATCTCCTAGGACGATGTTAATATCTTCTTTCTTTGTCTGCAACAAACAATTTCCTCAGTATCAGTAATACGGCCTACACAGTACACACCTAACGATTTATCAAACTGCATGCAGTACTGCACCGGTTAAAACTGCCGCAGTAACGATAAATCGTCACGTGCGTAGGCAAATTGGATGCTGCGCAGTACGTAGTAGTCGTGTCGTTCGCAGTACGGAGCTTCCATAAAATATCGTAACAACGATCGTGTTTGAACGCAAGTTGTAACATGTGTAGAGTCTTGACTACGGCAGTATTGTTGTTGATAGCCAGTTATTGGGATAATTAATCATGGACATTAAACAAAAAAAATTCTGGGAAGAGTTTATTGAAATATATAGACAAAACAGCTGTCTATGGAATGTAAAATCAAAAGAATATGCAAATAAAATAAAGAGAAACTCAAGTTATAATATTTTATTTAAGAAATTTCAGGAACTGTTTTCAGAAGGGACAAAAGATGTAATGAAAAAGAAAATAAATAATATAAGAACATCTTTTAGGCGTTAACTGAAGAAGGTAAGATCCATTAACAACCACTGTTTACTCCATTTTCTCTTTTTCACTGATTTTTTATCATCTTCATCAATTATACCGCAGTTATAAGGGCCGCAACTTTTCTTTTTGAAAATCTTGATGACATAATCCTCACTCTTTTAATAACAACACCACAAATACGATAAATGTGAACTACTGTAGTACGATGTGTGTTGCATCGTATGTACAGACAATGACAGTACTGCAAACCTTACGATTTTCTCTACGACCTGCAGTATAAACACGCAGTACAATAAATCATTACGTGTGTAGGGCGTTTAAGAGTTGCTTTTCTATCATGTTTTGCCCACTTGAACTTCAATTCTCTTAGTTTCTTGACTGTCTGATTTTAGCGAGATACGGATCTTCATTGATTGGAGGTTTGGAGGTTTAACAACCCCACTTTTTAATTCGCTTTCTAATAAGTTGATAATAACTACACTCAGGTGCAAAAAAATCGATCCATTCCTTATTTATTTGAAGTTGTATAATTTTAGAGACATTAAATTATGTATGTAAATTTAGGTGTACCCTCGTATACGAGAAATAAAATAATATTTTTAATATTGCTCTTTATATTTCTTAAAATAAATTGGTAATCAGGTTTTTGTCAAAAAGAGTCTGAAGCAAGTAGATATTTATTGAATGTCAAACAACCAAATTAACCATAATTTAATTCAACAACTATACTAGTGTAGTGATTTTATTTTCAAAACGTGTTATATTTTTATTTAATTATCCTTCCTAAATGTCTCTAACTCCGACAGATGCTGCAAGGGTGGTGACTTTAGTTCAAGATGGTCGTAGCCAATATTATGCAGCTGAAATGTTGGGTGTTAGTCGATCTTCGGTTCAAAGAGCAGTTCGGCGTTTTAGCGACACCGGTAACTTCACAAGAAGACCAGGATCAGGTCGTAGAAGGGTAACATCCGAAAGAGATGATCGATTTCTGGTCTCATCATGTTTGAAAAATCTGCATCTAACTTCAGTTGAACTGGCAAATCGTCTGAGCGAAGTGAGAAATGTGGATGTAAGCAGATGGACAGTTCGTCGACGACTTGTAGAAAGTAATTTATTATCCAGAAGGCCAGCCCTATCTCCAATACTATCCATAGAACATCGCAGAGCTCGCCTTGCTTTTGCAAGAGAACATGAAAACTGGAGTGATGCAGATTGGAGCAATATATTGTTCTCAAATGAGTCCAGATTTTGTCTAAGGTCACCAGACGGCCGAGAAAGGGTTTGGAGAAGACACGGAAAGCGAAATTTTCAATATAATATTGCGGAAAGAATAAGTTATCGGGAGGGCTCCGTTATGGTTTGGGCTGGTATCAGTTCAGAAGCTCATACTGATTTAGTTATTGTAGATAGAGGTTCTATGACTGCTGCAAGATACATAACAAGTATTTTAGATCAGCATGTGGTACCTTTTGCCCCATTCATTGGACCTAATTTTATTTTTATGGACGACAACGCGCGTCCTCACCCTGCTAGAATCGTCAACCAATATATAGAGCAGGTGGGAATTGTCCGTATGAACTGGCCAGCTTGCAGTCCCGATCCCAATCCCATAGAACATCTATGGGATATGATGGGGCGACGTCTTCGAGCACGAGTACCCCGTCCAAACAACTCGGCTGATCTTTTAGTGGCTTTTCAAGAAATATGTTAATATGTTAATTACCTCAATGCCTAGACGTGTACAGGCTGTTATAAGTGCCCGAAGGGAAAACACTAGATATTGATTTATTATCAATATTTTTCTTAATTTCAGAAAGTTTTGAATATTCTTGTATTTTTGAGTTTTGGCGTATGTCTCTATAAATAAATGATTTTTTTGGATAATCTGTAAAAATTATTTTAATCTAATATATACTTTTACATATATACCTAATTTAAAACTAATATCTTCAAACGTTTTCTTTTTTCAGCAAATAATACCCATGGATCGATTTTTTTTGCACCTGAGTGTAATTTAAGTTACAGTTAACTTAAGTTATAACATAATGTTGTTCCTATGTTCAAAAAATTACAGCTCTTTGTACAAAAATTGAATTATACTGGTATGGACAAAGTATACTCAGTGGAGTCGTAATTTCAAACTAAAAATGTCCTTATAAGAGTATGTTTAGGGACTAAAAGGGCCCTTGCGCATTAAAATTGCTATTTGATGCGCAAGTGATAACTTTTACTACGTGTTAATTACAATAAAGGGTACACTTTCACTAGTATTTTTTAGTTCAACTCCTGTCTTCAAATGCTCAATTCATTGCACCAGAAATGTCAAAATAGTTTAGGAAACAATGAAATGTGTATTCCCTGACGAACGAAATGTTTCAGTCTGCAATCTGACCACCCGCGCCGTAGCAGCATACTCGAAGTGTTCAGTAGTTCGGTGAAAGTTTCAATTGTGGGATTTATCACGGCATGCGTTTGACAGTAGCAGAAAGGGGAGAAAACATATCCATTGCTTGGTTGTTTAAAAACTGTCAAGAAAATTTATTTGAATTAGTTGCTTGCTTGTGATTGGTTGAAATACAGTTTTCCACATGATAAAAATATTCCATGCAATTGTCATTTGAAATTGAGGTTAAATCTACAAGTTACTAATTTCTTTTCACTGTATTTTCTCATATATAAATATGCTTAAATTCAGTGAATGAAAAGTCAATTGTCATTTGTAATTGAGGTTATACTACCAATTTCTGTTGATTTCTTTTGTGTCGTATTTTTATCCTAAGACGACATGAAGGGATGGTGTGAAAATCATAATAATAGAAAAATCAGCAAAAGATGACTGGAAGGATAGAAAATATTGGAAGATAAATAGATAAAAGTGAATGTGATATTATATTTAATTCCAAATATAAAAAATTTCTGCAATTGGCCATGAAATGTCATTTTGCTAGACGCAAAACTGTAAATGAGTTTAACTAAACAGTTAGAAGTACATAGGGTACATTTTGTTTCCAGGGAATTTTCGGAAGTACAGAAATCACTGGTTAAAAAATTTTCTACAGTAACACGAGTGTACAGATGAGAAGGTCGCTCTATCATAAGCGCTTCATTAACAATAAAAAACACTATTTTAAAATAGTAGTAAAAAAAGTGGTACAGTAGGCGGTATGGTAGACTAGCGCAAAGCTTCATACTATGTTTTCTGTAATTTTAAATATTTTTAAAACTGAATAAAGTACTTAAGTACATAAAATCGCTGTTAATTAATATCCTTGTTACAGATTTTAATAAAATTGAAAAAGTTTACTTGTTATGTAACGAACCCCTCCTCACGTAAATGGACGCTTCCAACTATTTCGTCAGGCAGGCTACTTTTGTGACGATCGTCTCAGCATTTTATCCTAGAGAAAAGTAATACAACGACATAAAAGTTTCGCTTTAAGTAGCCCAACAATACTGATCGAGAAGATCACTATTCAAGATCATTAGAAAGAGATACAGGGACTGCTTTACGTCAGTTTTCTCTGTCGCACTGGGGGAACGGGCTGGTATTGCAACGATCAGTCTATCTTGTATTATACGTCTAGGGTATGTTCTTTGTGAAATTAAATTAATTTTTTTAAGAATTATTCTCATGCATTTTTGATACTTTTGGCATTGGGTATGGTGTCCTATGTCTCAGTCTGACAGGAAATGCAGGAAAGGGTGTGGAGAAAATTTTAGGTTTAACGCGGATTTATAGTTTTACGAAAATTGTTGAATGGTTCTGTATATTGTCCTGAATTGTTCCCCGAATTCATAAGTGGAACACGAGTAATATTTCATATAAGAACTCATTCAACAAATCGTGGACAACATGATCCACTATCCCACTATGTCTTCTCTGGATTGATTCCAAATTTGTCATTTTTAGAAAGAAATTGTGTTCTTTAAATATATCTAAGAAAATATTATTGAAACTATTTTATATTTGTATCAACATGATTTGATTCTAATCATTTAATGGAATTCCGTAAATGAATTATTACGTACCTATATAAGATATGTTTAAATCGTTTATAAATCTAAACGAGGAAAAAGGATTAAGGAATTATTGAAAAGGAGATTATTTAAAAAAAAATAGTATACACGTAATTATCAGTATTTTAATTCAAAGCCAAAATCAAATTTTCCGGGTTGTTTTGCTGTATTCTATTTGGAGTATGTACTTATATCAATATCCTACAAGGCTTTATAAACATTACGGCGTGGAAGAAATAACATAAAGGAATGTATGAAAGCTACAACTGCAGAAATACGAAATACTTACATAGTCTAGGCGGGATCTGTTTTGGATTGGACATTTTCCATAGGAAGCTATTTTTTTGCTGGAATCCCTTCAGGATGTGCCCAATATCGATAATCACGATATGCGCCAGTCGCAAACCCTGTGCTAAATTTTTTATTTAACAAAATCTGAAAACAATTGAAAATTTCTCATTTTTTTGTTCCTATTTTCGTTTATAATTCGGAAAATATTGATCCTAGAGAAACAATTATAACAAGTTAAAAGTTTCGTTATTCAATTTTACACAATATTTTGTTAGCTAGAAATTGAAAATTTAATGTTTATTGTTGAAAAATAGCAATAATTGGAAAAAAAAGTACAAAAAAATGAAGTAATCCTTTAAATGTTTTCGACTTTCTAAACTTGACTTACAAGCTCCATATTCCGCCTAGAAAAACCTTTTAATATGTTTAAAACGTGTGCTAAATTTTGTTAAGATCGGTCGGATAGGTTTTGCATAATAATTTTGCAACCCAGCCTACTGGAAAAAAATCGCAAATTTTCAAATTTATAGTAGGCCCTAAATAAGGCCCTCAGATAGTTGCAAATTTCTTTACACATAAAGAAAGGCTCAAACTTTCAAACGCTTTTTGTAAAATTCAAATCACTTCACTAGGAGAGCCTAGAAATTTTTTTTAAACTTTTAAACATTTTTTATATATATTAGGCTTATAAACAAATTGAATAACTTTACGAGGCTACGACGCTTCTTTAAAAAAAAAAGTAGCATTCAGGTTATTTCCAAGCCACTGCTGTACTTGGAAATATACACGAAGCGAGTGTTGCTCAGCTGCAGATTGTGTTGGTGGAGCAATTGAAAATTTTTATTTTTGCAACCTTTTTTAAAGCACAAGTAGCGAACTTTGAGTGGCCCATATACAATGCCGATATAATTTTACATCCGCTGCGTTTAATTTCTTCCTTAGTGGCACTTTTTTCATTAAAAATGGTTGCTTCTTGCGATATATCATCATTTGTTGAAAACAATTTAACAATTTTGCTTTTTCCTTGATAAAAAAAATGCTAAGGTTTTATCACAACCTTATAAATTTTGAAATTGATATGTTTAAAGCTTGTAAAGTTATTCAATTTGTTTATAAGCCTAAAAAATGTTTAAAACTTTAAAAAAATATCTAGGCTCTCCTAGTAAACCGATTTGAATTTTACAAAAAGTTTGAAAGTTTGAGCTTTCCTTTATATATAAAAAAATTTTCAACTATCTGAGAGGCTTATTTAGGGCCTACTATAAATTTGAAAATTTGCGATTTTTTTCCAGTACGCTGGATTGCAAAATTATTATGCAAAACCTATAAGACCGATCTTAACAAACTTTAGCACACGTTTTAAACATATTAAAAAGTTTTTCTAGGCGGAATATGGAGCTTGTAAGTCAAGTTTAGAAAGTCGAAAACATTTAAAGGATTAACTTCATTTTTTTGTACTTTTTTTTCCAATTATTGGTATTTTTTCAAAAACAAACATTAAATTTTCAATTTCTAGCTAACGACATATTGTGTAAAATTGAATAACGAAACTTTTAACTTCTTATAATTTTTTTTCTAGGATCAATATTTTCCGAATTATAAACGAAAATAGGAGCAATAAAATGAGAAATTTTCAATTGTTTTCAGATTTTGTTAAATAAAAAATTTAGCACAGGGTTTGCGACTGGCGCATATCGTGATTATCGATATTGGGCACATCCTTAAGGGATTCCAGCAAAAAAATAGCTTCCTATGGAAAATGTCCATTATGGTCTGAATTTCTACAGATCCCGCCTAGTCTAACAGACAAAAACTAAATAATGAATAGTAGGAAAAGTGTGTTCAACAGCTATTACAGGGTGTAGACGAAAAGGTATTTATTTATTGCTAAAAAACTGCCTTGCCTCACTCCACGCATGATTTTCACATAGTCCGTGTGTTCACCTTCAACTCTGAGATTTGCTCTCTGATTCCAGTAAAGATTTCTAATTATTTTCAGATCTTGGTTGTTAATTCCTGTTTCCTTTAGTATTTGCATCATCTTGGCGTGCTATCTTCTACTAGTAAGATAAAAACTGTTGTTACATATGGGATGGAAACAACGATGATTAACAAGAAAGATGAAGATAGCCTACTGAAATTTGAAAGTAAAAGAATAGGAACGATACTGGGCCCAAAGTTAACAAGAGAGGGAAAAAGAAGAATGAAAGCAAATGCCGAAATTGAAGAAAAATGAAAGGAAGAAAATATAGTCAGATACGCTTAGAATGGATAGGACATATATGATGCCCAAACTCGGGTTGGATGATGTAGAAGATAATATAAGATCAATGAACGGTAAAAATTGGAGTTCAGTGTAAGGACAAGAAGAAATGGGAAAGAGTCACGAAAGCAGCAAAGACACACCGTAAGCTATAAAGAACATGAGAGGAATAATCCGCCTCATCCAAGAATAGGATTTTGAACGCCAAGGAGTTAGCTATAATCCCTAAGCATTGTAAAGCTTAATGAATGAAGGAATGAATTGTTATATTTGCTCAAGACCGGTGGGAACAGGTAAAAGTCTTAAATTCACATTTTTAGTGACAGATTCTGTTAAAATACATATTTTGTTTGAGCCACCCGCGCTGTAAATTTGATTAAACAAATTTGATAAATTTGTAAAAACTGATCCACCTGTACTGTACCTTATACATTAAATTTTAATTTTTATTACTTACACTGATGTGAAAATAACTGTAGTCTAATATACCATAACATAATATATAATAAACTAATTATATATAATAAACTCATCGGCAACAAAAAAATAATCAATCGAAAATGTTTTCTAAATTATATTCAAGCAATTTTTAACAGGCCATCCATCAATTGAGATATTTTTTCGTTTATTGGTTCATTATTTTGTAATCAACGTAAGTATTATAACAGCAATAATGGCAATTCGGTAATTAGAGCAGAACGAAAACTACACTATGTACTTATTTAAATTAAAACGGAGCTTTTATGAAATAGAACCCTTAATAATTTTTTACTGAAATCCAAAAATACACCAAACGCAAAATAAATGTCGTTCCAGTACATATTTCACTTGTTGCCATATTTCAAAGCACTCACGACAAGCCGAGATTAATCACGTTTTATCAGCAATCACAATACAATTTGCATTTCATATTTGTTGACGTGTTGTGGTGACGTCATTTAAAATATGTAATTAGTTCAGTTGGCTATCTTAAAAAGTGTTATCTGTCGTCTGTCACTTGTCATTATAGCTGTCTCCAATAAGAATATTTTTATTCAGTTATTAGTGTTTGTGCTTGCGAGAAAAAAAATCGACTCACTCGATGAATTGTAGTTTATTCCTAGTAATTATATGTTGTTATTTTGATTTAGAGTTGTTGTAGAAGGACGTAGAGGCAGAGGACGCTCACCTATCCGATGGTCAGATCAAGTACAGAAAGCCACTGGAGAGACGTTTTCCGAGTCCATGAGAGCAGCCCAAAATCGCAAGAGATGGAGAGAATTGACAGCCCGCATTGTAGGAAATCACGATCCTCAGCAATGAGGAAACGACAAGAGAGAGATTTTGATTTAAAACAACTAATGCAAAAAAATATTGTCGTATTATAGAGCTTTCAAAACATAATTGTTTTATATAAATTGGCAACGTGTTATAAAATTTGCCTGCTTTTGTATGGCATAGGGAGCCGAACTAAAAACTCACCCTGTATAACACGTTATTTTTTTTATTTACATATAGGTACTATTCCACTGCTCGAAAAAGGACTGCATTCCTTCCAGGAGCTTTTTTTCTATCTCCATTTTTTACAAATTTAATATTTTTCTTATGAATATAAGGATTATTTCATGTACTTTTAGTAGTTTTATTTTCTTAAACCCCTTCCCCCCTCGATACGAGTACTAAAACCTTTCTTCGCCCGTGAAGTATAGTCTATCATACGGTAACAACAATAATCCTATTATTTTGTCTAAATTTTACACTATAGCTCTAGATATACATAATATAATCCACGTAATAAAATATATACTTTGACTTTGTCCGACTATACCTCGATGTTGGAATTAAACAGCTAAACAGCCTTTTTCTTATCAAGTTTATACAGATAAGAGAAATGGGCTTAAAACTCTTACGTGCACATATAAACGACTATGATATGAAGATAAATATTTTCATTTCCAGACGATGTTTAGTTAAAACAATTACTGCTTTGTTTTTGTACTATGTAAACACACCTACAATGAAAGATGTTTACGTTTTAACAATTGAAATTAGAGTTTTACAAGCCGTTAAATAAGTGACCAAAAATTAAAAAGCTAAAATTTCTTTCGACTATCTCCAATGAACGGTTCAGTCAAAAATACATCATTTCTCGGGTTCAGGCACGGAACTAGGACAGGGCAGGAGGGGTACGTGCCCCGAGCGGCAGATTTCAGGATGCGGCAAAATTTGAATTTTTTTTAATAAGCTATTATTTCTTCAGATCGTAAAGATCATCAGTCGGATGTTTATGTAAACATACATATACTGGAGATGATTCACATAAAAAGACCAAAAATTCTTTCAATAATACGAATGAAATCAAAGATCTTTCCAATATGTATCAAGAGCGGATCCAGGACCGATTTTCGAAGGGGGCCATGAAGATTTTTGGGGTGTATACCGGGGGGTCTGGGGAAAAATTTTTTAAAATTAGGGTTAAAATGGTGAGTTTTAAGGCACTTTTCACGCACTTTTGAATGCCATAAAGACATTCAAAACTTATCGTTATTAAATTATTTTTATTTGCCTAGCAACTAAAAATCAGCAAATTTTAACCTAAAACCCCAAGTGCAAAAAAGAAATGTAGTTTAGTTTATGAAATTAAAATAGCATAAGTAAAAGGCATAATATGGTAAGTTACTTTATTTGTCTAACACAGAATTTATTCTTGTATATATTAAACCTCATATAACAAATTCGAGTCGTCTGGCTCGCTAATGTGCAAATCGCTCTATTACTTTTTCAGTGTCTACTTCAATGTTTCGGTGAACATGAAGGAGGCAAAGCCCCGTGAGTCGTGTTTCCCCATCCTTGCTCTTAGCCAAGTCTTCACTCTTTTTAACGTAGAGAAGGACCTCTCTGCTGTAGCCACACTGACTAAAAAATAATAAAATGTAAATTGAACGTATGTAATATTCTTCTGGGCCACCTGGATGATTGGCTCTCTTAGTGTGTCTACCCACAAATCTAGGTAACTTTACTTTAACGTCCAATTCATCTGCTAATTCTTTAACTTCGGTAAAGATCTTTCTAAAACGTTCTTCGCAGTTAGATCTTCTATCTTTCAAAGTTGACATGGTATTGGAAATATCCTTAGTCGCCAGGTTATCATCCAGAGATTTTATTTGTAGAAGTCGGCTTAATGGCAATGTTAACTTTAGTATGTCAATCAGTGACATCATTGACACTAGAAACTCAGACATACATAAAGAATTAAGCAAAGTTGATTTAATTGTAGATCCTTCCATGTTGAAATAGACGTTAGTGCTTCAATTATATATAAAATGCTAGATCTGAACAGGATTACGCTGTCATTGCACTCAACCCATCTTGTTTCGCATAAACTTGTTAAATTTTGTCCGAGTTTCAGTTTTAGAACTTCATTTCTCTTAGCTGAGATGTTAAAAAATGACATTAATAACTTCATTAATCCCACTGTGCTTCTGATGGACGATATATTAATAGAAGTTGACAGGGAGTTGTTTAAAATATGATTCAGGCAAGGACATCTAACTGAGTTTGTTGCGACCTTTTTTATTTCTGTTACTACACTGACTGCTTCAGAGCTCATTACGTTTCAATTGCCAGTACCGATTCCTACACATTTCTTCGGATCCAAGTGCAGTTCTTTCAACAAGTTTAATACTATTTTTCCCAAGGCTTCTCCTACCAGGCGTTGTTCTTCCCCTCTTTCTTGATTTTCAGTAATTATTTTTATGTCCTCATAAGAGTCAATGAACTTGACAAAGTCTTCAGAAATGTTGCCATTGTGTATGTATCTCAACTTTAGAGAAAGCTGTTCCACGTCGAATACGTCGGTCTTTTCAATATGACAGTAACAATATACACTTTGAACCTGATTCATTATTTGTTCAATTATTTCTTCAGCACAACATGTTATCAATTGATTTTGACTTGTGCTACTAATGTATATCGCTCGGGAAGATGCTGTTGATAGGTATTGTTTAAGAATCTCATCAGATACGATTTTAAACCTTAAAAATTCGCTAAAATTTCCCTTATTGCTAGGTCCAGCATCTTCGTACAGACGCAGAAGGCCATCATCACAGATGAAAAGATGGAAGGGGGACAGCAGAGGTACACGCTCAGTCTGTTGCTTTCTCCAACAAAGTGCGGTTGTGTTATAGTTCGTCCCAAACCCTTCTTTCAGTGCGTCATAGTTGATCGAATTAGAACATACATAGAACTTAAAAAATTATTGATCGTAAAGCTAATTCTACTTACGGATGTATAATTGGTTGGAGTTTAGAATACGCTAAATAGATATCCAATCAACGATGCGCATAAATATAATTTGACGCAGATTGTCTCGATCGTGACAGTACTTTCACAATGTCAACTAAATAAAATGATAATTGTCATTCCAGGTTAGTATTATCAGACATTTTACAGTGAAAATTTAATTTTGTATTTATTGTCATAAAAATATTTTAAATATACCGAAATATATCGAGAAAGAACAAAGACTAATATTAAAATTATTAAATTATTCTCAATTAGAAAAAGAGAAATTACGATCCTACAACTGTCAAATTTAACTAAAATGTCATGCAATAATTCTCGACATTCTTAAAATCCTATATGACGTCAAAATTAGTGACGCACTGAAAGAAGGGTTTGGGACAGACTGTATACCCGCACAGCTTAGGTTAGGTTAGGTTAGGTTAAGTTACTTTACCTCGTTAAGCATAACCTCCAGGTACTACCCTCAAAACTAAGAACTTTTTTTTTGTAGCAAGCGGGATATGTATTTGAAACTAAAAACATTTTAACTACAAATATTTAAGTTTTTTTTAATTCTAGGGGGGGGGGGTATCATAATTTAATAAAAGCTGTCTTTTAAATGCACCATGGCAGATATTTAAATACAAACTTGAACCACTCGTATATAAAGTACCTCCTAGATGTATCTAGGATCAAATACCACTTTTTTATTCCATCTTAAATTTTTAATGAGTGCAAACATAAAGCATAATTGTGTAATGTAATGTTTATAGGAAGAATGGAGAACAAGCGAACTAATTCTACTATTCAAAAAAGTAGATAAAAAAACAGCCAGAAAACTACAGAAGTATAAACTTGTTAAATACTACGCTAAAACTTACAACTAAAATTTTACAAGTACTAATAAATCAGAGGATAAGGTAGCAGATGAACAGGGTTTTCGTAGTGGAAGATTGTGTACAGATACAATATTCGTTATATGCAAATTACTGAGAAATTACTTGATTGACCTAAAGAAAGCGTTTGACAGAGTAAGACTCAAAGATGTAGTCCATCCATTTACCAAAATAACAAAATGGAAGTCAGAATATATAGTCAGCTTACAGAACCTATAGAAATAGGCAGCGGAATAAGACAAGGAGACTCATTGAGCCTCATGCTCTTTAATTTAATCATGAATGAAATCATCAAAAGTGTTAACAAAGGAATAGGATACAGAATGGGAAACAAAGCAATAAAAATACTCTGTTACGCAGACGACGCAATAATGATAGCCCAAGATGAAGATAGTCTGTAAAGAATGGTCCACAGATTTAACATAAGAGCACAAAATAGAAAAAAAGAATGGAATAACCACATAAGCAGAATGAAGGAGACCCGCGTAGTCAAAATAGCATTGCTATGAGTGCGTGCCCTCCAAATACTAAGACCTGGCAGGACCCTGGGCTACCTATCTTTCGACATACGCCCGTAACGAAACCTCTGCCCCTACGAGTCCGACACCAAAGTGAAGGTGCCACGCGGCGCGTACCAAGACGTCCCGTGGGTCCCCCCGTGGGGGTACCCCGTGGGGTTACCACGACACGTCCACTATACGCGGCCCGTGGGGGCTCCACTTTCCCCGTAGTACCTGTGTTGTGAGTACCTTGCCTACCCGTTACTCCCACACCACGGGCGGGTAGGTTCGACAGGCGGAGGAATTTCCACCTCATACCTAGACAGGTCGCCGCCGAGGATCTCTCCTCTACCACTCTTGGATCTCCTGGTGGGTACGTGCCGGGACACCCACACCACGCCTGACCGAGGTCAGGAGAGGTATATACGGGCCCAGCTCGTTCAACCTCACCAGGCTCTTTTGGAATGGGAGTAGAGTGGTCCCACGAGAGTCTCGTCTCGGATACTAGGAATGTAGATCGGTGACCGTGTCGCCGAAGCAACCGTGTGCGTTTCTACCAACCCGACACCTCAAGCGACGGCTCTCCACCTCCCTATTCCTACCCATTAGTCGCCTCTTACGACAGGCAGGGCTTTCTGACCCCGGCCGTATTCTTATCTCCGCGAGCCGGACGGAGAGTCAAAATAGCAAGAGATAAGTCACCAATTGGCAGCAGAAGTATCGGATGACCGTGCAAAAGATGGAATGACAACCTTTCATAGAGGTATTAATCCGCCAATGAACAAGCAGAATTGCTTATAAAGAGGAAGAAGAATGTTTATAAAGTGCTTATTGAAAATGGCAAATAGTCAAAACGTTTAAGCAATAATTAACAGACCGACAAGTTTATAACAGACTGACAAACCCAGGAATTAAAAAAGTTTATAATTATATAATAGATTTAAGAGATTAGGTACAATTAAATGATGTAGAAATAGAAAATGGTTTCGTTTCAAAATTCAGGGAAAAACTTTTGGGATTTTTTTTAATGAGGGCATTATGAAACAGTGTTTAACCGTATTCTGCTATAGTTTGAAATACGGAAACTTTAGCAATTTAATGTACGCGGATTATATTGTTGGGTGTGCATCGAAAATAAGAGAAATATTAATTTAATGGATTTAGAAGAAACTGGGGATTCCGTGTGTTTGTTTGAAATACTAAAAGATCAATGGTTGAAAATAGAAAATGGGAGGGGAAGTCATACCTTTGATGGGATTTTGAAAGTGGAAAAAAAAGACAGTCTGTTCCTGGTCGCACAAAGAATAACATCTAAAGAAAAAAAAAAGAGATGGTGGTGCTGGTGAATTTTAACAGTAGAAGAAAAGAAAATTAAATTGTGTGAATAAAAAAGTAATTGTTGTTTTCGAAAGTGTTTGAAAAAGAGGAAGCAGTGGCGAGTATATGTATGCTGAATAGTAACAGTGCAGAAGTTAATGTTAACAGCATTTGTAAGTACCAATAAATTATGATTGCATCGGGAAAACCTTAGGCTAGAAGATTTGAGTATCCAAGAGGAGATAGGAATTTTGGTTAGGACTTGAGATCGAGATTCGTTTTGAGAGCAGATCCAAAGAAAGAAGTTAGCTAGCGAATTTGACAAGAGAGTATCCTGGTAAAGAAATTAAAATTTAACCGGTTTATTAAAATTTGAGAATACTAGAAAGATGGCAGGAACATCGTACGCTACTTAATGGAGAAAGTAGAGCTGAAGGTAGATATGATATAGAAATAGAACAGGAGGATACTGAACTACCAACTTTGGAAGAAATAAACAAATCAATTCAGTCTCTAGCCAGAAACAAGTCACCCGGAGCAGACAACTTACCCGCAGAAATATTTAAATGTGGCGGTCAAACATTTGTAACCCTCCTTCACAAACTACTAATACAGGTATGGCAAGAACGCGCGTTACCAGAAGATTGGAATACTGGAATTATATGCCCCATACACAAAAAAGGAAACGTACTTGAATGTTCCAACTTTAGAGGGATTTCCCTTCTTAATACAGCATATAAAATTGTGTCCCTGATACTTAACGAACGACTGGAACGGTATACTGACAATATAATAGGATCCTACCAAAGAGGCTTCTTGAAAAATAAATCTACCATTGATCACATATCATCCATCAGACAAATATTAGAAAAAACGACGGAGTACGACATAGACTGCCATTACATCTTCGTAGACTTTAAGGCAGCGTACGATACTATTGACAGGTCCCAATTATATTCGGCGATGATCGAATTAGGAATACCAAAAGGATTGGTAGAATTAATTAAAATGACAATGACGAAAGTCGAATGTAAAGTGCGCGTACAAGGGGATGTTTCAAAACCATTTAAAACCAACAGAGGACTGCGCCAGGGAGATGCGCTATCATGCACGCTGTTCAAGTTCAACCTAGCGTTAGAAAAAGTTATGAGAGATTCGGGAATAAACTTAAAAGGTACGATATATACCCGTAGTATACAAATAATGGCATACGCTGATGATATCGTCATAATTGGAAGAACCCAAAATGAAGCAGTGGAGGCTTTCACACGTATCAAAAATACCGCAGAAAACATCGGACTTCTGATTAACATCCAGAAAACTAAATATATGCAGGCCATATCAAGAATTCAACAAAATAACTTAGAGGTGCAACACGAAACGATAGAAATGGTAGAAGAATTCTGCTACTTAGGATCACTGGTAGACTACAAAAATAACACATCCAACGAGATAAAAAAAAGAATATGCGTGGCTAACCACTGTTATTTTGGCCTGGGCCCTCAACTAAGAGCGAGAAGTATGTCAATAGCAACAAAGTGCAAACTTTATAAAACAATAATACGCCCAGTGCTCACATACGGATTGGAAACATGGGCAATGACGACCCGAGATGAAGAGTTACTGCGAGTCTTTGAAAGAAAAGTATTGAGGACCATATATGGCGGAGATATAAACATATATTTGGTGGTAAAGACGTAGTATCCTTTATAAAAATAGGAAGACTAAGATGGGCAGGACATCTGGCAAGATCACAGCAGAACAACCCTCCTAGAAGAATCCTTATGTCACAACCTGTGGGAAGTAGAAAAAGGGGTAGACCAAAACTCAGATGGAAGGATGGTGTAGATGAGGATGGTAGACAAATAGGCGCAGCAAACTGGCAACAGTTGGCAATGGATAGAACTGACTGGCGTAATAGACTTGGGAAGGTCGAGGCTCTTTTATAGGGCTGTAGCACCAATGATGATGATGATGATATGGCGGAGTAAACGAACAGGGCCTGTGGAGAAGAAGATATAACTTTGAACTCTATAGACTTTTTGGTGATGCAGATATTGTGAAGACCATCAAAATAAACCGCCTAAGGTGGGTGGGCCACGTTATGCGGATGGATGAGAGTAATCCCACTAAAATAACTATGCTAAACAGGCCGGTCGGAAGAAGAAGAAGGGGGCAACCTAAACTCAGATATTTGGACGATGTACAGGAAGATCTGAGGGAGATTGGAGTGAGGTTCTGGAGAAGACAGACACTCGATAGGGAAAGATGGAAGAATGTTTTGAAGCAGGCCAAGGCTCACGAAGGGCTGTAGCCCCAACTGATGATGATTAAAATTTGAGTACAATAGTACAGAGATATACTTAAAGTTTTGAAACGGAACAGTAACTAAAGGAATTTATAAATTTGTTTTGTGTATAAGTTTTGTAAACTAGTCTGGGTTATTTAACAAAGAGAATTAATATTGGCTGATCAGCTTTCAATTGGATAGGGTTTATATTTGGTTTGTTTTACATGTGTAATAACAATTTTCAAGATGTTTTATAAATTTATTAGATTCTTTTTTTAACAATTTACATTTCTTTTATTTCCTTTTGCTCCTGTTGTATATTTTCACACTATTATAACGCAAAGGTATTTCAGAATTCGAAGATTGACCTTGAGATTAAATTTAAACATTTGATTTAAAGTAAACTCATGTTTTCCGCCTGAGGCGTGCAATATTTGCTTAAACCCTTAATATTTGAACATTGCTGTATAAAAACTTGTCGTTTGCCATAAAAACTGAGCTATCATATATTTCCAAATAGAGTATAATAAATTACACTTAAAATATATATATTTTAGTACGGATAAATAATATTAAATTAGTTCTGGTGAGTGATATATTTTTTACACTTTATTATAACTACCTATATTTACTACATTTCCGGAAAACTTAACAGTTATAGTACAAACAATGTGGATGTAAAGCAAGAGAAGACAAACTACACGGTAATGAGACATACGCAGCAATATGAGGCGGACTTAAAAGGGCAGTATTTGAAAGAGTGCGAGAAATTGCATAATTGAAAGTAAAAAATTACAACATGGTAGATAGGGAAAAGAAATTCAAGCTTTGGGAGAGCTATAATTGGCAAAAAAAATATAAAATGATAAGGGGTTAACGAAATCAAAGTATATTTTGAGAAAAATTAAAGAAATAATCTACGCGACCCTATATACGAAGCAAAAAATCAGCAAGAAATTAGATCAATAAATGGGAGAAGTGTTGCGAGTTACATACGGAGGTGCAAATACAGCAGAAAGATGGAGAAAAAAATACAAATACAGATATGGAAGCAATAAATAATAAATTTCAAATATAAACATACATAAATGCACAGAGAATAAGATGGTTGGGGCACGTAAACAGAATGGAAAACAATAGAATGACAAAAATGTTGGTATATAGAAAACCTATTGGACAAAACGCAGAGGAAGAAAGCAAAAGATGAACCGAAACTGTAAAAGGCTATTTAAAAACAATACCAATAAGAGAACGAAAAAAAACAAGGCAGTAGAAACTGAAACTTTTAGAAAAATAGTGGAAACAATGAAAAAATTTATAGGTATATTAAATATATATTTAAAACATCAAATTATTGTTGTAAATAATAATTTAATTTATATAATATATATGCATATAGTATGGCGTGCAGAGGTTTATAAACAAAAACATTTACCTATTGTTTTTGTTTTCGTAATAAACTTGTTTGCTTCAGATGTCTCTTAATTATTAAGGATTTCAAAATCTATATAACACATGTGCTCTTCGCCGTTTGTTTTATATTGTTTCTCTGAGAAGTAAAATACTAGTCAATCGTAATATTTGTACTGATGACTTTTACCTGTATAAAACAAAACATTATTTCTGGTTTCGACCCAACCACTGGATGCACCAGTTCAAGCACCCCATGCAATGACATGACATCTGACTAGAATTTATTAGATCATCAGCCCTATTAATATCACACTCGATAATAAAAAAGTTGCAAGAATAAGAAAACGCCTTTACAACATTCGATCAACTGTACGCAGCCGATCCCAGTGTGCTTTTCTAAAGATAAAAGCCATCCACAAGGTATGGCGACCAAGTAAAATGTGTACAAATGCTTTACGTGATTTCTGTATCTACAACTATGGCGTCGGTAATAATGTATTTCGTACTTACCAGTTGCCTGGGTGGTTGCTTCTTACTTAGGGACACGTTTACCGACATTTTCACGTGTATTTTACTAATTGTACGTAAATATTTAGCGTATTTAATGCGAAATTCTACACTCCACGTCTACACAAAGCGCTAGCCAAAGCGCAACTGAACTAAAACGGACAGCAGCTGTACGTCAAGTCACGACGCCGTCACTATACTCCGTCTCTATCCCTCTTGCTAGCTGAGGCTGATTCCGTATGTCGTTACTACAACCTATTTCTTCCACTTGTCATAATTTCTGAAATTACAAGTTGAATGAAGTTCTTTATTATTTTTTCTACTGGTACTAATCGAAACATTTTAAGTTTAGGAATATTCGATTACGTTAATTTTATAAAACTAGAATATAGACTTGCAGGGAAGCTTTTTTATAATCTACAGTATAAAAAGGTCACGTGGTTGGGTTTACGGTTGCATAAGTTCTTTGTTTAATTTTATGGTTAGCTATTTTTAATTAAATGTGTATATATTTATGTTTATTAATAGGCTTGTCTATGGTGATTTATAATTAATCGAATTACTGGCAAATTGTGATAAGGGTATTAATAAAAAATATTATGCATAAACATTTCTCAGGCGAAAAAGAATTTATAACAATACACTTTGAGTGAAAGAGAAATTTAAATGAAAAGCTTTACAAATTTACTTTTCGGTATTATTGATTTTGTAGTGAATACACATACACATATACAAAATACACATACTTGTATGATTTTGAGATAAATAGAAAGTTAGCAAAGAAATATAGGATTAAAAAGGTAGGTAGGTAGGTACTGTAGACGGATTGTCTCCAAGTTTTTCTGACTTTCCAGTCGGTGGAAATATCTTTGAGTATCTGATAATCTGATGATATTAAATAGCTGCTACAAGCTAGGAATATTGAAAAGCTTATATGTTCCTACAAAAAAGTAACAAATCAGGTACATATTTATATACAAATATTTTACGTCTATAATTGAAGAACAAAAAAATGATAATCACAGTCTCCTCTTACAACTGTTTAATATAGGTGTGGTCTCAGTCTCAACAAAATATAAATTTTTTTGTATAACACCTGTGCGGGGTTTGTATACTGTTAACTGGTCACAAATGATCAATTATCAGTTATTTTCTGACCTAACTTAAACATCAAATATACATAAAGGTCAAAAATGATTCAGACAGAACGCTATAAGGTGTAGAAATTGAATGCCAACATAAAGTAAAGAACTATTGTATCCTGATGATCCAGGAGAATATGATTTGAAGCTTACAGGGAAAACAGGAGGTATGTCAGAAATAACACATTCTGAAATAAGGCGATTTTAATAGGTACTTCAAAACGGCACAAAGATTATAGTCTTGTCATTTACCTTGATAAAGGTATTACAAGAGGTTAAATATAAGGTTTCAGTTGAATTGCAAAAACGTAAATTATTCTACTTTCTTTATTTTGCCAAACATTTAGAAATTTTATACAATAATTCAAAATATTAAAGTAAAAAAGGAGGTATGTCAAGAAAAGTAGCAACAACGTTGATACAAAAATGCATTTTATTTCAGAAAACAAACAACGATTATTATAAAAATAATGTTTATGTAAAAGAACATAAAAATAGTTTTTTTCCAACAATTTTATAGCTTCTACCCGAGATTTGGGTCTCTAAATTATTGATGCGAAAGTTCATCAAAATAACGTTGGGCATCTGAACCACAAAATTTTTTTATAAAACTAATTAATTTGGGGATTTTATCTGTATAAGCATATGGAGGTAGCTCAAATTCCATTCCTGGCAATTTGGGGGTAGTCAATATTTGCTGTGTTATTACTGTGGTCTCCCAAGTTCCATTAAATATTGGTAGTACAAAAGACGAGGATGATCCCTAACAGTTTTTACCTCGCGGATGGGTCGTGTTAGAAAAGGGCATTTATTTTTATACTGCTTGCGTAAATATTCAGTCCATTTTCGAAAATACTCTTGAGGACATTCTTCAACATGAAACGGTAATGGTTTTCGTCTATCAGTTTTATACACTTCTGTCCAGTCTTGAAAAAGTTCGGCTTTTAATTTTTGATTGACAAGTCCAAAATCTTTGTCACATTGCAGGTAGGAATCATTTGAGATGTGGTGCTATAGAAGGATTTTGAAAATACCATGGACCCAACGAGTTACAAATGCAGAAGTGTTAAGAAGGCTACAAAAGGATTGCGAGGTCACAACACATCACAACAAGAAAGCTGGAATATTTAGGCCACATTACCAGAGGTGTGAAATATGATATATTAAGGCTCATAATGCAAGGTAAAATCAAGGGTAAAAGATCCATAGGAAGACGAAGAATTTCCTGGCTGAGAAACCGAAGAGAGTGGTATAGTTGCAGCTCAGTAGATCTTTTTAGAGCAGCCGCCAATAAGGTACGGATAGCTGTGATGATAGCCAACCTCCGATAGGAGAAGGAACTACAAGAAGAAGGTAGGAATGTCCCCTAACAGGAAAAGTTATTTGGATAGAGTCCAGTCTCTTCTCATGATGAACTATGTTATGAGTAAACCGAAGAGCAGTGTAGTTTTTATTCTGTCCTCTGCACGAGTCGCAGAAAATATTCAAGTTTCGTACTTTTCGATCAAGATAGTTGTAGATATAGTGATGAAGCAGTGAACAAATATCATCGCTACCTTTTTTGGCAACAATCTTGGCGTGCATAGAAAATATGGACTCAGCTGTAGACAAGACGTGTATATTGAACGAGTATAAACCCAATTATCTCTTATAGTAAACATCATTTGCACTAATATTGAGTATTTGCAGATTTTTTGCAAAATCCATGCATGTAGCCTCTGTGTGTACATTTTTTGTACTAGCTATTCTCGCAGCTTGTTTTCTGTTACAAAATGCTTGGGCTTTAAATTTATGTAGCTTATTTTCTGTGTCTAAACTCGGATTCACCAGTAGATTTCAGCGTTGGCTCTTACGGACAATGTTAATCAAATGGAAGAAAACGCTGCAGCGTTGCTAGTTCATCGTCGGCCTCAACGTGGCAGAGCCGGCTTCGTACTTAACACTCCCTTACACACGAAGCACTTGCAATTTTGCACTAACATTCACTGATTTGCCCTAATGACTGTTCCAGAAAATATTCGGACGTCGTCGTAATATAGTGCTCAACAATTGATAAGGATCATAATTATGATTTCAAATATTTTAAGTTTGTTGAGATCCTAGTATGATCACTTGAATAGAATAAATGAAAATAGACGACTTTAATATTCAACTTTTTGCTGACCCTAGTAAAAAATTGCCATAATGGCAAAATTTATTTTATTTCGTTTAAAATTGATAATAAAGTCGGGGTATTAATATTATTTTTAATTATATTAAATTTTTACAAACTTCGGCTATTTCTGGAGTAAAATATTACTTCGATCCTTATCAATTGTTGAGCACTGTTGTATTTGACGAATAGAAAATTTCTTACATCTCGTGTTGTCATATTTACGGAAATGGATGTTTGGAGACCTTTTGAATAGAATTGAAATGAATAGAAAGAAAATGCCACGATTAGTAGATAAGTCAAAAATATATTGAGGATACATTATTTATATTTTAGTAATATTTATACAGGGTGTTTCATTAACAGTTATCCATATAGTAATTGGAGATACCTTAGCACAAAATACGAAGATTTAACCTAAAACACTAATCACATGCTATGATTTTTGTGACTGATATTTTTAAGTTAAAGTTGATTTCATATAATTGAATGAACTATCTTTCAATAAAATCCTTGCAACTCATAAATATTGGCAATATCATTTTGATGTCTTCTACTTTAAAATGTTTAATATGTCTGATTTGCTGATATGAATAAGTCAGATTAAATTTAATTATTAGAAGAATTTTTTTACTAACAACAAAATTTTTGTAATTAATTAATATTTTGTATTTCGATAATAACCTCCGAAGTGAAAGTCGTAGAATTCGTAGAATAGCTTACTGACTAATGGGCGTTTGTAGAAATAGTTTAACCGTGTAGAAATTTCGGTATTGTTGTAATCAAATACCCATTTAGTATTTTCCTGATAATAGTATCTACTAATTGTTATACGAGTGCATATATCTATAGCAGTTTAGAAACGGTTTAACTATTTTGTGTGTGCATTCGAGAAGGTACGCTAACTTGTCAAAAAATAAGTGCAATTTATTTTTAAACTTTTTTTATGTAGGTACTGTGTCAAAAACATGGAGCATTTAGAGGTGAAAAGTTTTAAACAAGGACAAATCTTAGATTTATATGCGCGACAAATTATTTTGAATATGTTGATATATACAACAAAAACAAATTCCGATCTGACTCCAACACAAATTGTTTCTAAAACAAGTACAGGGCTGGGTGTTAGCGATAGGACAGTCTGGAAAGTTCGTCAGGAAGGATTGGATCATAATGGAGACTTACCCAAAATTCTGAAAAACCTTCGTAAACGGACCAAAAAGGAAACTAATCGGGAGTTTACCTACGATGAGAATATCAGGAGCCAATTGAGAAGACTTGTTCACATGGAATTTTTCTTAAAGAACATACCTCCCACAATCAAAGCTATCCTGGATGCCATTAATTTACACGAACATTTGCCTAAAATTTCCAAAAGATTATTTAAAGTCAGAACTATTGGATGTAGCAAACAGTTATGCAGATATATACGACAAATATAACATCGAAACTTTGGTCGAGAAATATGGTGTAGAAGTATTACGATTGCCTCCCTATCACTGTGAGCTTAATCCAATAGAGATGGTTTGGAGCCAAGTTAAACATTACGTTGCAACCCGAAACACTGACTTTAAAAAAGATCGTGTGCAACAACTCATCCATGAAGCGTTTACCAAAGTCTCTGCCGAACAGTGGCAAAATTATATACAGCATGTCATCAGAATTGAAAAAGAAATGTGGATAGCTGACAACCTACAAGAAGATATCCTACCGGTGATTATCACAGCCAACACCGGCAGTTCCAGTGAGGACGATTTTTCCGAAATGGAGTAGAGACCAGACACTGTTATTGTAAGTCTTATCTTTATTCATTAGGTAGCGTTTAGGCTACATAAATTTTTATTCTTTTATGAGCGTAATTTTATTCTTTGGTGTATACACACTTTTCTTTGTAATAATTGTTGAGACTGTTAATAGTAATAATTGATCCAAGTTGGTATATATCTTGTCGGTATATAAATTAACAATTTAAATTTGTAGCCACTACGGAGCTACGAATTTTTTTTTGTAGCAGTTTCCCTAGTAGACTCCGTTCTGTTGTTACACCCTGTATAATTTAGTAAAAAAGATTTCAAAGAAAATAGTTTTATTAAAATTTGTGTAATTTTCAAAACCATGAACTTGTAAATAATGTTACATTTACTTCTAATAGGATTGCATGATTAAATGTTATCGTACAGGAGCGCCAACGCGGTAGTTTTAGTGACTTTTGTAGAACTTCTAACTTTTTTCCCAATTCCATGGAATGCCAAAAAGGCCTTCTGACATACTGGAACTTCTTGTATTTCGTCATTTACATTATATATATATATATATATATATATATATATATATATATATATATATATATATATATATATATATATATATATATATATATATATATATATATTTAGGGATTCTACAGTATTCACTGCCTTCCCTCGCTCAACCGTTTCCATCTCTCTCTGCTGTTCCATTCTCCATCGTTTAGTCCTCTCTTACTCATGGCGTCGTCTACTTCGTTCCTCCAGGATTTTCGGGGTCGTCCTCTTTTCCTCCTTCCTATGGGGCTCCATTCGGTTATTCTCTTTATCCATCTGCTCTCGCTAGTTCTTCTTACATGTCCATACCACTTTAGTCTTTTTTGTTCTATATATGTTAGTATGTCTGTTTCTATTGATGTTCTTTGCTTTATTTCGTCATTACTTCTCCTATCCATTCTTGTTACTCTGCAGCATCTTCGCAGGCATTCCATCTCTGTTGCTACTATCTTACTGCTGGTTTTCTTGTTTATGATCCAATTTTCAGCCCCATATGTCATAATACTTCGCACTAATGTTTTATAAATCTGCGTTTTTGTCTTCATATTTAGGTGTCTATCCCACCATACTGAGTTAAGTTGTCGGATTGCTGTTCTTGTTTGTCCTAATCTTTGTGTAATTTCTTCCTCTGTTGTTGCCTTTTTCGTGATTATAAACCACAGGTATTTGAATTTATCCTTTCCTTTCATTGTTACGTTGTCATCAATCTCTAGATCTTCTATGTCTTCTTCACTTGTAGATAGGTACTCTGTTTTCGCGAGGTTAATATCTAGGCCAGCCTTGGTATATTCTTCTTGTAGTTTCTTCATTATGTAGCTGAGGTAGTCTTGGTCTTGTGCAATCACTACTTGATCGTCTGCAAAACTTAATGTATATAGGTATTCGTTCCGTACCGCTCCCATGCCTTCGCATTTTCTTTTCCATGTAGTCAAGGCTTTCTCTAAGTATATTTTAAATAGGGTTGGAGATGTGGAACAACCCTGCAGGAGCCCTTTTGTTGTGGTGAAGTCTACTATGATTCTTGTTCCCATTTTAATGGACACTTTATTTTCTTTATACAGAGCTTTTGTAGCTTCTATTGGTACAGTCATACGCCTTTCTCAGGTCCACAAATGCCAAGTGTTTATCTCTATTTTTTGCTTTTTTCTTTTCCAACAGTTGTTCCAGTGTGTATATGTGGTCTATGCATGATCTTCCTGCCGTGAAGCCTGCCTGATCCTCTCCGATTTTGCCTTTTATCGCTTGCTCTATCTTTTCTCGCAGTATCTTCCCATATAATCTTCCTATTGATGATATTACGCTTATTCCTCTGTAGTTTTCGCATCGTTTTCTATCTCCTTTTTTAAATATAGATGTCATATATGCCGCCGTCCATTCCTTTGGGAGCTGTTCTCCATTTATGGCTTTCTGAAATATCCATTGTATCATCCGGTGTAATTTTTTTGATCCGTATTTTATAAGCTCAGGTGAGATGCCTCCAGGTCCCGGTGCTTTCTTATTTTTGATTGCTTTTATGGCCGTTCTCATTTCCCTATCTGTTATTTCTATTTCTTGTTGTGGGAATCTGCTTCGTCTTCGCCTGTTTTCTTTTCCAATGAATTGTGGTCTCTGTTCTGTTAATAGTTCCTTGTAGTAGTCCTTCCATTCTTTGTCCTGTATATTTCCCAATTTAATTTTTTCTTTTGAGTTTTGTTTCAATCCTCTCAGTACTTTCCATGATTCCGAAGTTCTTGTACCTCCTATATATGTTTCAATATTTAAGCAGATTCTTTCCCATTCTTCATTCTTTTGCTGTGTTATTTGTTTTTTCACTTCTCTATCTTTTTCTCTATATTCTTTATAAACTTCATCGTTGTTTGTAGTCAGCCATTTTCTGTATAGTTGCTTTTTTTCTTGAATTATTCTTTTTGTTGGTTCATTTATTTCATAATAGTGCTGTTTATTTGTTATATGTTCTTTTTCCCCAAGGGCTTCGAATGCTGCTTGCTTTATACTCGCCTTTATATGCTCGTATATTTCTTCGATGTTGCCGTATCTGAATTCTATTAATTTTTGGTCTAGACGTTGTTGGTATAGTTCTCTTATTGATTGTTCTTGGAGTAGTTCTATATTGTATTGTTTTTCTCTTATAGTGTTCAACGGTTCTTCTGTGGAGGGGGTCTTGTTATGTTTCCAATTAATGCTCATTTTTGCTGTCAGTAGCGTTGCATAGTTGCTGTCCGTTATAATTTACATTATAACGGATTCTATATCTAAAGGCGGCATCATGAAGACGTGCAGAGTCCTCTGATACTCGTGGTGTTCGTTGCTGTACAGTTTGTACAGTACCTAATTATTCCGCATAAGTATATATGTTGGGCATCTGTTGACTCCATGAGGTTGATCTTTCTATAATTTGAATTCTTGCTTTTTCCGGTATTTGTAGAAAACACTTTAACCTAACGCACTTACAATCCGGTCCTATTATATGGCTTTGTCTATTTAATTTTTTATTTACTTCATGAATTCGTCCATATTTTCTACATTTCTTTGCATTATTTTCCTGTGTGTCCATTACATTGAATTTTATAAATTCGTCACTCTCACTATAAAGACATATATATATATATATATATATATATATATATATATATATATATATATATATATATATATATATATATATATATATATATATATATATTATAGACATATTTACAACTTGATAACTCTCCTTTTAAGTTCCGTAAACAAACATACACAACCTCTAAACACCTCTGAACCACGTACAAACTAAATGTATCGTCGGCGGGGGTCACATTGACATCCCTCCTTTTTTCCCTGTAGCGCTCGGACATGCCTCCTTTTTTACTCTGTATAACAAATATAAAAATATGTGTTACATCCTAACTAACCTCTTTCATCAATGTGAATTTTTTACATGAAATAGTATCCAGTTTGTGCCACTATATGGTCTAATTATCTCATTTTCGCCCGTCATTGGACATACCTTCTTTTTTCGCTGTACCCTTATCTGTAAATGTCATACAGATTGGAGGAACTCAAAACACTGACGGAGCACTACTATAGGTAATATTAATTATGTATGGACCATAGTCCACAGTCGAGAGATCTGGAGAAGCCAGCGAAATTACGCTGTCACAAATAAAATTGTATTTTAGAGGAAAGGAATACATGAAAGGAAATAAATTTAAAAGTATCAATCAAATTACCTGTATTCTTTTCAGAATAGTTGATTTTAAACTCTTTAGAATTTTAGATACATTTTACATTTATTGTTAGTTACGTTGTACTATTATTGGATAATAATGTAAGGGGAGAACTAATACGCACACTTTACATGAGTTGTTTTTACTTTTACTAAAACTTTCATTAGGTGCCTTGTTTTTCTTTCACAATAATAATTTTTAGTCACATTGTATCGTTTACATATTGCCATTTTTGCTGTTCTTGACCTTACTCAATAATTCAAATTTTGATTGAAAAAGTGCCGGGTGGTAAAGATATAAGCTGGCGCCCGTAGTGGAATACCAATCGTGCAATCGTGCACCTGTGTAAATGAAACGTGGGTACACTGAGACGAAAAAATTTGAGTCTTCATTTTTTTTTTAAATGTTTTTATTTAGTAAGAACATAACTAAAAGAAGAAGAAAAAAGAAGAAGAAGACTAAATGAAGAAAAATATCGTATAGAAAACGTAGTATTCGTAACGTAGTATAAAAAATATAAAAGTATAGAAAACGTTATTCAATCAAACAAAATAATAGGTGCAATTTTCTCACTGTACCCTTCCTTGGGGGAACAGTGAGACAACAGTATTTTTTTGATCTAATAGACAGTCTTAAATCGACATTTATTGCTGTTTTTTAAGACTTGTTACAAAAAGAGAAGAAAAACACATTTTGGAGCACTCACACATACTTTAAAAAATAGTATCAGTTACTAAATTAACAAAAAAATGACGCCCTCTGGTAACATGCGATTCTTTTAATATTTTAACAATGCCAAAAAATGCGAAGATTACCGTACTATAAGCCTCATGAGTCATCTCCTAAAATTGTTCCTAAAGATAATTGATAAGAGAATCTACAAGGTGTAAAAAGCTGTGAAAGTCAAATTTCCCCCAACCAGTTCGGGTTCACAAATGTTATTGGTACTTTTGTTCTCAGTACAAGTCTTATTCCAGAGATGCAGACGTCAATTCGAACAATTTTTGAAGTAATTCTATATAAAAATTATTCTAATAATTTTTCTGTTTTGAAAGTGCTTGACAAACTGAGACTGGGTATTTTGGAGGAACCATAATTCGGTTTATTGCAGGATTTTCCGCATATAAATTACTTTGATCGCTTAAAGTTGATGTTTCGTAATGTGGTCTTTTATGAGAAAGTGGTGGTGATGAATATGGTGTTATTAATAGGTAAAGCACTATCTCATTTCAGCAATTTGCAGGTAGGCAGAGGTAGAGCCTTAAAGTTACACTTAGGTACCTCTTGATGCAAGTAATAATAGCGAATACAAATACTTGAAAACCTCATCAATGAAACAGGTGACCAAAATCACGAGATAAAAAGACGTATTGAAATTGCCAGGTCTACCTTTATAAAAATGAAAAAATTATTTTGTAATCGTGATATTAGTATTCAGCTATGAAGTAGAATGTTAAAATGCTATGTATTTAGTACTTTGCTTTGCGGTGTTGAGGCATGGACTCTTAAATAGAGGAGGCAGAATAAATAACGATCCAGAAGTTATACTGAATATAAAAAAGAGAAAACTTGAATACTTAGGACACCTGATGAGAGGACAAAAGTACACATTCCTACAAAATATAATGCAAGAAAAAATCCAAGGACGCAGAAATCCAGGCCGTAGAAGAATTTCCTGGATGAGAAATTTAAGAGAGTGGTTTGGCTGTACCACTAACGAATTATTGCTTGCCAGCTTGTTATTATTCTTATTATTAAGTTTTTTGTAGTTCTTAAGTCTTTGATTCTTGAAGCTTGGTATAAATAATATTTTAGCTATAAAAAATAAATGTATTAAATATTGGATTAACAAGTCTTCTCCTTATTTTTGTATAATTATGGCTTTTTGACGTGACAACGTCTTAAACTAGGTTGTGGCTCGGAGTCACTCATGAAAAAGTGTAACGCCCGCTCACGTCTGTTACGATGAGTCACCGAACGAGAGAGAGGCCTGCCGGACCGGCGAATGCCTTGCGTCTCTCTCCCACTCAAACATGATCTGTCCGCTGCGCGCGCAGCACTAGAGAATTAGGCGCGTTGAATCGGTGCGTGCTTGTGTCTCTGTCTTTCTCGAGCGTTCTTGGCGTTGGAAAACCGAGAAAGCGTCATAATACAAGTTCACACGTGTGGTTAAAGTATCGTCAGCTGTGTCTGTAGTGAAAATGTGGAGTGCTTAGATTCGTCATTTACAACAACTACAACAATAAAGGTAAATAATTGTACACTAATATTTCATTATCGTAAACTATGATTGATTGATTAATTGTTAGATTGACACAAAAGTTGAGAAACTGAGTTTATAGGTTATGTTATACTATTGACAAATGTTGATAGTGTTAAGTAAATTATTAGTTTAAATCACTCTGCAATCAATCGTAATTCAGTCGATTGAGAAGAAACAGCGCGTTTCAACTGCAAACAACTATTGTGCAATTTAATAATATTCATATCAATAAATATTCTACCGAGAAAAAGACGTTGTCACGTGAAATCTTCGCCCGTAAAACCGACTTCACAGGCAACCGATTTTTTTGTTAACCAAAAGAACTAGAATAAATTTGATACCTAAGTGTAATGGTGTAAAAAATCAAGAATATTTAAGCTGACGCTAACAAACTTTTTTTTGTATTCGGATTTTATTATAATTTATAATAAACAAAGCCCTCTGGTAGAAATGTTTTTCTATAAAAAATTTTCTAAGCTAAATAATTAGCCTATGAATTTTGATTTACCCTTTTTAATCTTTGTCATATGAATCTTGTTAATGTATTCTGCCACTGGTTTCTTCCAGAGTTATTTAGTCTGGCTCTTTTTTATGGTAGTATTTACTGCCTTATTGTCCTTTTCTATGCATAAATTACTGGTATCGAGGAATGACCACTATTTTCGCGGACAGAACTACGCCAGGATAAGTACCCTACTACGGGAGGAGTACTTAAGAGTGTAGGCGCAAAATTTCGGGCCAATGCTTTTTAAATGCATTTATTTTTTTCGAATCCTGGGAAAACTAATAAGTATTTTTGAAAAATTTAAACGCAGAATAAAAGATTACATTATTACCGAGGGCCGAAAGTCCCTGAAAACTTCTATATGGTTTATTTTAGTAAGTTACAGAGGTGAAACAGGTGTTTATTTTAATTTCAAATATCCCATTCAAAAGGAACTTTTCGTTTATTTTAATGGATTTCGGCCCTCGGTAAACATGTAATCTTTCATTCTACGTTTAAATTTTTCAAAAATATTTATTAGTTTTCTCAGGATTCGAAAAAAATGAATGCATTTAGAAAGCATTGGCCCGAAATTTTGCGCCTACGCTCTTAAGATTTCGGCAACCCCAGCAGTTATCTATTGAGTTGAGTGTTTCTGTATTTTTTATAAATACCATTATATTTAAGTGTCACCTATTGACCATGTAACTTAATTAGAAAATTAGGAGCACGAATATGACGTTAATAGGTATTCTTCTTCTTGTAGTAAAAAAAGTTTATAATACGTTATTTGACGAGTGAACGCGAAAAAAATCACAGTTTATATATGTCACATGTACATGTTTATACATTAATATGTTTGAGTTATTTTATTAAGATTTATGGGTTCTATTATGCAGCCTTAGTTTATTCAGAAAGAAAATTGAAGAACGTTTAAAATAACAAACACCTTACACTTGCGAGATGCCCCCCTCAGAGAACGCAGGATGGTGCTATTTTATTTTAACGACAGTCGACTTCCTTCCATTTTGTAAAGGACGCTGAGCCAGTTGCTGCGTCATCTGTGATCATCGAGTTAGAATCTATGAGCATATTAACGTGTGTATTAAAAACGGCGTAGGTAGGCGTGGCTAACGGTGATACCAATATGGCGGTGGGATCATGGCCGGACTCAATAATATTAAAACTACTATAAAAATATGACTAGTTATTCAGAAGATTTAATCATAATCTACAAAGTGCAATACATTTTTAATAAACTATGATTTATTTATCCCGCGGTAAACACTAAAAACACGATATATTATACATAAAGATAAATTAATACAGTCAAATACTATTAATTTATTCTCTGAAGTACGGGCCATTACTTTGTTTACATATTTGTATACTAACCTGTAGAACGTTATTCCTGAAGATTTTTTATTAATATTGCTTCTGCCACTGCAACTACGTTGAGAACAAGAAACCATTATTATGCACTATCACAATATATTATTACAGTGTCTATAAAAGAATTATAAAATTAAAAATATTCGAAAAATAACAAACGTAAACAAACATATACGATCTGTCAAAAGTGTCAAAACAATATGGCTGAAGTAAGGTCGTTTTTAGTCAAGTGATGCCCTCTCCATAGATTCTAACTCGATGTCTGTGATACAGAAAAATATGTTTTCCTATTCCGCATTTTATGACTCCATTAAAACCACGAGATTTCAAATATATATAGATACAGTAAAACCTCCGTTAACCGAAATAATTGGGGGGGAAGCCGTTTCGGATAACAAGAATTTCGGTTAAAATAACATTGTTTTTTATAATATTCTTGATCAAAGTATTGGTATTAAAAAAATACTATGAGTTGATTTCGTAATGTTTTCTAATAAGTAAATCCAAAATAAAGTAATAAAATTAAGGAAAATGAACAAATGAACAACATTTTTAAAGAAATCTGCTATTTTTTTTCGTTTTCGTTTGACAACGATGTTTCTCTCTCCCTCCATCGTTAATTTGCAGGACGTCATGAGTTTGCCTCATTCGATTGTTCGACGAAACGTAAAGCAATCTGAAAAGGTCAAAACTTTATGTAATGACAATCTTCGTCATCTGATATGCTCAGGTTGTCTTGATAAAGAACCATATCAATGATGTCCTGGTCGATGAATTCACGTTCTGAGTCATCACCTGCTAACCAGTCACGTATCTCTTCTTAGTTAATTTCGTCATGTCCCGGCAAATTTTTAATGAAAGGTTTAATTTCTTCTGTCGTTTTCTAACTATGGATCGTCAATCAAAATCTTATCAAAAAGTTTGTTCCAGCATTTTTCAAAAGTTGAAGATTTGATCTTGGCCCAGGACTCAGCTCACCAATAAAAATGTTTTATTGTTAAAGATTTGAGAATTTCGGGAACACTTTTGGATTAATTCGTCTCCTGTAATAACAGATGTTTTGAGAATGCTTCTCTATAATGTCTCTTGAATGTCTCTATGACTCCCTAACGGGTGGATTAAGCTCGTGACATTCGGTGGCAAAAATCTGACAATTGTCACCATTTTATAGATTTTGAGGGTGATGCGAAATTTTCAACAAGCAACAATGCTTTGATGGGAAGGTTTTTTGATTTTAAAAAGGATTTTACACTTGAGACGAATTCATTTTCAAACCATTCTAAAAATAAAGTGGTCGACATCCATGAACTTTTTTGGCTTCTATACCTTAAAATGCCTTTTCGAAAAACCATTTAGAGCTCTTGGTTTTTGTGATTTCCCAACACACATAGACATCAATTGGTGAGTGAAATTAACGGAATTGTTTACGTTTTGCGACAAACATTTACTTTTTATTGACGAAATTATTGACACTGTCAGCCGTTTCGGTTAAACGATGTTTCGGTTAAAAAGGTTTCGGTTAAGGGAGGTTTTACTGTAGATATATATATATATATATATATATATATATATATATATATATATATAGATAGATATATATATATATATATATATATATATATATATAATATATATATATATATATATATAATTAATATATATATATATATATATATATATATATATATATATATATATATATATATATATATATATTTATATTTATTTTAAAGTTTAAATATTTTTTATTAAAAGATAGTAAAATTGTTGTCTTTATAACAATATTGCACGTATCCCGCGAGAATTAGATGACCTGCAGCACACCAGTCTAGAAGCCCGTGGAATGAATCAAGTGTTCGAAGCAGCAATTAACCAACGCCCAGACAACTCTAGAAGCGTAGGCGCACGGTATAAATAAGAGAAATTAAGTTGAAGAGAGTTAGTCTAATAAATATATTTGTAGCGTTCTAAAAATATAATGTTATAAATCGTGTTTTTAGTGTTAGTGTTAAAATACTGTAAATGAATTAAAACAAGTGGTAAAAGACTGAATAAAATTTAAATATTTAAATTATTATTATAGGGTTTAATAAAATACTTTTATTGATGGATCTTTCATTATATTGAAGTTTACAATACATCAAATAATGTTTACTAAATGACTAAACTTTGTGTTTTTGCTTAACTTGAGGTATAAATCAATCGGTTTTTACTCAGAAAGGCAACTTCACGAAAATATATTTTCTCTTTCTGGTATTTTGCTTTGCAATTTCGTTTTTACTTACAAAAATTGAATTGCGTAATGTGACAGTATTATTTTTTTCTTAAAAATTAAAATTAAATAAAATATTCTTCATGTTGGACCTTTCTTTACATTAATGTATACGTCAATTGATGTTTACACCCTAAAGAAAACCACTTAAAGAGAACTTCATTATTTGATTTATGCGCGAAAATGTGCAATATTGCTACTGGTACATTTTATTTGGTAATTACCAAAAAAGAGTATCGATAACAAAGTAAACTTGATGATTTTGCTTAATTTAAGGTATAGAAGGTATAAATTAATTGGTTTTTACCTCAGAAAGGCAACTTCGCAAAAAAATATTTTCTTCCTGGTATTTTGCTTTGTAATTTGGTTTTTTTTTACAAAATTGAAGTGGGTGTTTGTGAACACAGTTCTGTTTGTTTGTGAACGTCTGGTACTCTGTTTCAACAATTGCACTGTAAAATTTTACAGTGCATGTAACAATAACAATTTTTTCGTAACAATTAAAATTGAATAAAATATTTTTCATGTTGGATCTTTTTTTTACATTAATGTATCCATCAATTAATGTTTACACCCTAAAGAAAGCCGCTTGAAGAAAACTTCATCATTTGATTTATGCGCGAGTACATTTTATGTGGTAATTACCAAAAAAGAGTATCGAAATCAAAGTAAACTTCGTGTTTTTCCTTAATTTAAGGTATAAATCAATTGATTTTTACCCCAAATAGGAAACTACTCGAAGTAATATTTTTGATGTTTGGCTTTTTGCTTTGAAATTTGGTTTTTTTCCCATAAAAATCGAATAGATTATGTACAGAGCTCATTGTGTTTACGATCAAACGCATAACATTGCAATATCTGGGACACGTTATGAGAAATCAGCACCGTTACTCCCTGCTGCAGTCTATATTGCAAGGTAAAGTCAAAGGTAAGCGAGGACCCGGTAGAAGGAGAATATCATGGCTGCGGAATTTAAGAACATGGTTTAAGAAAACCTCAACGGAGCTGTTTCGAGCCGCAGCGAGCAAGGTCATGATTGCCAATATGATTTCCAACATCCGAAACGGATAGGAACCAGAAGAAGAAGAAGACAGAGCTCAGGTTGTGCCAAATTCTACGTATAAAGAAACCACTATTTTTTATTTAAACAGCTTGATCTGCATTTAATTCTGACTGTTATTATTGGTTAAGATATACCCAAAAATTAAAATAATATCAAATAATGCTTATACTAACAAATAGTTTCCTTTGCATGCTTTTAGCATTTACTACCTACGTGTGTTGTGTTATTTATGGACATAATTAAAGCTATCATTTACGGATGTCCGCGATCAGCATGGCTATCCTTACTTTGCTTGCACCTATTCAGAATAATCCGGTTGTAGACGTATTAAACCACTTTCTCAGGTTTTGAAGTCAAGATATTCTTCTTCTCTTTGATCCCCTCCTTCTAAATACCTTGCAACAAGCCATACCTCTGTTCATTTCTTATAACATGGCCAAGATATTCTAATTTGCGCTCTTTGATTGTGTTAATTATCTAATATTTCTTGCCCATTCTACGTAGGACCTCAACATTAGTCTCACGATCCACCAATGAAATTCTTAAGATGCGTCTGTAGCACCACATCTCGAAGGGTTCGAGCTTTCTTAAAGAAACTACGGAAAGTGTCCACGCGTCTACTTCATATAATAACGTAGAAAATACATAGCACCTTGTGACAAAGATTTTGGTACCAAGTGGTAAAGCGTGACTTCTGAAAAAAAACTTCATATTTACGAACGCTGATTTTTTTACAAGGTAGTAAAATTTACGAATGATCTTCGAATGATCGAATGAGCAGGTAAGGTGTATTTGTAATAAATAAGATTTTAAACTTCATAGTTTGATTTTTGCATAAAAATATGAAATTTTGCTAATATTACATCTTATTTGTCAAAAGAAGTATCTGGTTATATTGTTTTACACTTTATGAAGATGCGAGATTCAGATTATTTCTTCATTCATTAATATTTTTCGACACAGTCGCTGGCGCTCATTCCACAGCGATATTCGACGCCTAAATGTTTCGGCAGAAACCTAAGAGTGGTATAGATAACACTAAATCTTTCTTCTGGAATATCAGTTATCACGGCTCTTTGTGTAGCGTCTTTCTCGAGAAAAATAAAATCTTCTAAATATTTTAGTAATTTCAGAAAGTTATGGAGTCTTCTAATTACGTGAATTTCTTTTTTTATAATTTCTTAGTTTTTTTCTTAGTAAGAGTGGATTAGATAACACTGAATCTTTCTTCTGGAATATCAGTTACCTCGGCTCTTTGTGTAGCGTCTTCCTCGAGAAAAATAAAATCTTCTAAACATTTTAGTAATTTCAGAAAGTTATGGAGTCTTCTAAGTACGTGAATTTTTTTTTGTAATTTCTTGGTTTTCTTTTTAGTAAGAGTGATATAGATAACACTGAATCTCTCTTCTGGAATATCAGTTAATTTATCTCGACTTTTAACATTTCAACAACATTCAAAACAACAAACACGTTGAGATCTATCTTGTCCAAAACCAAACCTAACAATGAACAAGAAAGGACAAAGAATTGCATTTATAAAATACCTTGTGAATGCGATCAGTTTTATTTAGGTGAAACATCAAGACCATTAAATGTTAGAATAAGTGAACATCAATCCTATGTTAAAAATAGAGAATTTGATAGATCTCAAATCTGTAAACACGCATGGGATAATAAACATAGGGTTCAATGGAATGATTCAAATATAGTCCTAAAAGAAACGGATGGTAAAAAGAGAAAAATCAAAGAAGCGGCTCTAATTATGCTAAATGAGACCAATTGTGTCGCGAAATCCTCGGCAGAATGTAGTAGGATCTGGTTACCCATATTGAAAGAGGAAGTTATTAAAAGGAAAATACCAGTATTGGTAAGTCAGTAACATATAGAGAATACATCATTTATGTTTTTTAAATAACAAACATATAAGATCGGAATTTGGTGTTTATTGAAGGTAAACTAAATGCACGATCAAATACTTACCATGTCGGGATAGTATTATGAGGTTTTTTTCCTGGTTTTTCCCTCATAATTTACTATGGAATCACTAACAGGAGAATTTTACTGTCATCATGGCATGTATTTGTCTTTTTAAAGACGAATTACATGTTATGATCTTTTCTGACGGATATTCTCAAGTTAAAGTTGATTTCATGTAATCGAATGAACTATCTTATAAGTAAAGACGTCCCAGGAACGCAACTCAACAATATTGGCAATATCATTTTAAAGTCGTCTACTTTAAAATGTATAAGGTATGCATACCTAAGGTATGTCTAATTTGTCAATATAGATGAGTCAGATAAAATTAAATTATTAGAAGAATTTTTCACTAAGTAACAAAAAACAAAATTTGTTTAATTTACTAATGTTTGTATTTTGAGAACGATTTCTGAAGTGGAAATTGAAACGTCAATAAACGTATTTTAACCTCTAATTGTGGCTTATTCCCATTTAAATATAAATTAATTTAAAATGCCACAAGAAAATAGCTTCAGAACAATATTTTGTATAATAGTTTCTTGTCTTGGACACCATTTTCTTATTATTTCGTCATCAATAATATTAATTAAAACAAGGTACATAGATACTCACACAGCTGGTAAATGGTATTCTAGAAAAAACCTTCAGTGATAACCCAGTCGCCGGCGCTCGTTCCACAGCGATATCCGACGCCTAAATGTTTAGACAGAAACCTAAGGGTGGTATAGATAACACTGAATCTTGCTTCTGGAATATGAGTTGTATCGGTTCTTTGTGTAGCGTCTTTCTCGAGAAAAATAAAATCTTCTAAACATTTTAGTAATTTCAGAAAGTTATGGAGTCTTCTAAGTACGTAAATTTTTTTTTGTAATTTCTTAGTTTTCTGTTTAGTAAGAGTGGTATAGATAACACTGAATCTTTCTTCTGGAATATAAGTTATCTCGACTTTTGTAGTTCTTAATCTTAGACGTCATTTTTTTATTATTTCGTCATCAATAATATTAAATAAAATAAGGTTTAATTTTTCTTCCTTACCAAATTCAACATTTGCCCCTACAGATACTCACACACAGCTGGTATTCTCTATGATATTCTCGAAAAAACCTTCAGTGATAACCCAGTCGCCGGCGCTCGCTCCACAGCGATATCCGACGCCTAAATGGCATCGTATAGGTACAGGCAACCACTGGGAATTTCCGATTAGAAGTTACTTTTTACCCAGTACTATGAATACTTTGGATACGATACTATTACATCTTGCGATTGGGGAACGCAGTACTCGCAGCATATTTTTTTCCTTATAATGAGTCAGTTGTGACACAAGCGTCGGGTGATTTGCTGATTGAACATGGTGTTGATGTGCATGTGTCAATTTTGAGTTTGTTTATATGCTTTTGTGTGTGTGTGTGTCTCATGTTCAATCAATAAATCTCTAGTTATTTGCATTGATGTACTCCACTTGATTCGCGCTTTATGAGAACTTCCCCACACAGTTGTGCCAAGTACTGGAGAGCTCAGTCTAATGGTAATAATTGTAGATATTTATCTTGTTCTTCTGTGTTTAACATATTTTTAAAATGTCTGTCATCTTTCCAATTCCTTATATATTTCGCCCAATAAGTATCACCTTCAATATTCACTCTAGCTATATAAAAATAAACAAACTGAATAGATATGTATTTTTAAGTTTTATTTAATTTTATCCTAATACAGTCTTATAAAATTATTCATACAGCACAAACTAATTCAAGTTAATTGTAAACGAAAAACATCACATCTTAGTTCTACTTTCTATGGCAACCACTCAGTATCTGGATCTTGAGTTAGTTTAGAAGGTTTGGGATGATCCGATCCCGTATTATCTGCGATTTTATGGTAAACTTCTTTAGCCTTTTCGGAAATGTACTCAACTCCATCACCTATTTTTCCACCTGCTTTTCTGATAACTTCTGCAGCAGCGTGTGCAGAAATGGTTTCGTCGTTGATGTTTATGTTGTAACCTGCGTTGGGGTCTTTGGGACAGTTCGATTGGGAGATGATGGAGAGATCGTAGGGACTGATTTGAGCATTTTCAAGTTTTCCTCTCAACTAAAAAAAAATTAAAAATATTGAAATATAGAAATCATATTAAAAGAGAAGCAAAGCAGAATATGGAAATATAAAGTTCTCATATACAATGTTTTTTAGGTAATAATTGTTATAGCCCTTTATTAATATTTATTGGCAAAAATTCGAATTTTGTTAAATATCTTACACATGCAAACTTTTATTATCTCATGAATCAGACCCTTTGGTATATATTAATTACATAATATCTGAGGAGCCAACCAGAGACAACATTAAATCTAGGTCAGCGGTATAAAAAACAATTTGAACCGAAACTTTACCTACACATGCATTTTTTCATTCTCACTAAAAGGGTCTTTAATAGTCGGTAATAAGAAATATATAAATCATAACAAAACATATAAATCAACATATTTAGGGACACCTTTTAGAGAGTTAGACACATTTGAATTACTTACAGCAATTACTTGAATGTTAACTTTGCTTCTTGTTACTTTTTTATGTTTTTACTTTCAACTTATTGCTATGGTGCATCTATTCTTTGATCAGCTGTTAATATACAGTTGAGAACTTTTGTCACGTCATCGGAATAATTTTTGTCATAGATGCTTTAGTCTGCTTCTGTAAAATTCCAATTCTCGGAAAAGTAATGCCCAACCTAACCAAGCAGAGAAGTTCCAAAAATATTTATGATTTATAATAGGTCAAATTGTTGAAGATGACATATACAACCACATTTTCGCTTTTTTAGAATTAATGGTATGAACACTATTCATTTATACATTATGGTAGGAAGCATTGTCAGTGACAACAACAGATCCTACAGGCAAATTGGGGATTATCTGTTCTTTCAACCATGTTTTGTAATTTTCTGCATTCACGCCATCTTGATAATCTCCTGGCTTAGATCCTGATGTAAAAATCAAAACTACATTCGCTATGACACTCATTTGTCCAGCATCGTGTATGATAACCAACCTACTTCCTTTTGAAAGGTTTTTGAACAGTGCTTTACCACTATTATCTGATCAACTATTCCGCGTGGTATGTATGCATGTACATAGGTTTCATCAACATATACAGTTGGCTTACCTTCAGTTCTGTAGTATTTAATGTTGTATAAATACTTACGTCGATTATATTTGGTTTTCTTTTTTTTTTAACTCCCAAATCTTTTACAACCTGCAGAAAGAACTCACACTTCCAGTCTACTCGTACGCCTGTTCAAGCCTTTTTTGCAAAAGTTTCAATAATACACGACAGCCTTCAGGCTCATAAAAATGGTAAATTGTATTTCTAATAAACTATTTGTCGTAGCCCGTCAACTCTGCCACAGTTCCTTTCTTGGAACTCTCAATTATCTTCAGAAAACAATGTTTATATGTATTTACACACTTTGTAAATTATCTCTTTAGATTCCGGTGTCAACCTGATCTATTCGTACTCTCCTTAACAGTCCCCTTCTATAAAATAGTTTCGCACCTTTTTTTATGAGACTGGAAAACATAATAAGACTGAATTACAAACTCGTTTCAAATCCAGTGGTAAGGAATTCTCGAAAATAATTCTTATCAGTTCTTTGATTATCCCTAATGACTATATAATTTCCACAAGGAATCTACGTTCCTGTATTTGGCTGTATACCATATATTAAAAAAATTTATTAAAATCCTTTGTAAAAGGTATATATTTTTAAAAACCCAAACGGGCTGTGTTAGACAAAACGTTTTCGGAATCCATTATTCCATCATCGGTGTCTAGGAGTACATGAATGTAGCCACTAAATACATGGGTAAAAACCCGTTAACAAATAATTAGTTACATTTGTTATACATTATATTTTGTAAATTATTAGGATGTTAAAGTTACCGTTGGATTAGGTAACATGGCAAAAAATATATACCTTTTACAAAGGATTTTAATAAATTTTTTTGACTATATAATTATTTTAAAGATAAAAACAATCTTTGTAAAAACAAATTTCGTCTATTGTTTAAGTAATACAATATTTTGCGGATGCAAATATAAAATATTCTTCCCAAATTGCAACGCCACTACATATCTGTTTCTATTGTGTACGCGTACCTACGCGATAAAATATTTCGTGGAACTGTTCGCCACTACATTTGAAACAAGCTGTAACTATGGTTCGATGAGACAGACCATTGATCACGCGCAAGGATATGTTTATATTGAAATTGTCTTGAAAATGATTTCAATTAATATAGGTTACCATTTTTCACAAACAGTTTAAAATTATTTAATTTTTTTTTAATAATTTTAAACTGTTTGTCCTTGTTTAGTGTAGTTTTACGTACAATTTTATGTTTATGACATTCTGCGATTGTTGGATAGCCCAAAATTGACGAAATGCCCCTGAAAATGTTCTAGGAACCGAAAGTACTTGGGCAAGATTTAATTAATAAAACTGTGCTCGATATCTGCCTTTCATTTTATTAATGTTCATTTATTCGAGCATTCAACCTAATATCAATTAATTTTAAAATAGGCAGTACGTACCTTATTAACATAAAGAGAATCGAGTGTTTTTGTCCTTGATAAAATTGTGGCCGATTGACGGTGGGCAAAAGTCAATTTTTGGCAAGTGAATATTCCAGCGTAATTGCTGTAATCAGTATTAAACACAGTGAAACTTGAAGTTCCAGCAACACCTAAAAATAATAAATAAATATAGATACATAGATAGTTCTTAATCTTACCAAAACTTATTTAGTGAGATTTGGCAACAATGTTACGTATCCCGCAGATTCTATAGTATACATAATATACAGTCTACAAGTACAAGTATATAGTCTACAATACAAAAGTTCCTATCCCACAGTATTAACAGCTTAAATAAACTTTTATTACAGACTTCTTTTATTGAAAAAAGAAGAATTATTTTAAATAGTGAAAGTGTATACTAAACTCATAAAATTTTGGGTAGTATATATTTAAAAAATATATTTCAGTTGTTATAATTTAACATATTCCAGTAAATATTTGTATTAACCACGCATATAATTTTATTATTTGTTATTATACAATATATGGTGTAACTAAATTAATATTTATTGTCGGTAATTCGTAAAGTTCTATTTTATTTACCTTTGTTTACATTAATATTAGACAAGAGCACTTGTGCTTGTTTGTATAGTAATTTCCAGCCACTTCTAGTCAAAAAGTAACTAACTTCCCAAAAAAAAAAAACATTACTAAATCCAGTAGACAGTTCGGACCAGTGGCGCACCCAGGGGGGGTTTTGGGGGTTAACCCGGACCCTATTCCGACACTGTTACTTACACATCTTAAGGACTCAAAATGGAGGTAACATCATAAAAAAAATTTCGGTGACTACCAGCCAAAACCCCCCCCCCCCCAAAAGCAAATTCTAGGTGCGCTACTGGTTCGGACTGGGTATAGCGAACCGACTATATAAACATGCTTCTTTTGTACCGTTGCATTCTATATTTAAAGTCTTATTTTAGTCAATTTAGTTTTTCTATTAAACTGTTTATAAATATCTTATTTTGTATATATATATCGGATATATATCATATATATTCGGTATTTTGTTATTTATAAAAATATCAATAATATAATAGAATAAAATGGCATAAGCAGCTACAACACCCAACTTCTACAAGTAAAAAAAGACGCTACCTGCTCTATAATGAATTAATGGCGACGACAGGAAAAAGAACCTGTAGTTGAAACATATATACATGTCACGTGGATTGACTATCTAAAAAGCTATATGCAGAGGAGGAACAAACGACGGTAGAACCGGAAACACCGGAAATTACCACAAATGAAGAACTTAATATAAATGTACAAGAAGTTCGGAAAATAGTTAAAAACCTGTAGAACCGAAAACCAGCAGGTAAAGACGGAAGACGGGATACCAAACGAATTACTGAAATATTGTGGAGCAGCAATGACAGAACAATTAACAACATTAATTAATTAAATTATAAAACACAATAAAATACCGGAAGAATGGAGAACAAGCGAACTAATTCTATTATTCAAAAAACAAGATAAAAAAAAGCCAGAAAACTATAAACTTGTTAAATACTACGCTAAAACTTACAACTAATATTTTACAAGTGCTAATAAATCAAAGGATAAGTTTAGCAGATGAATAACAGGGTTTTCGTAGTGGAAGATCGTGCAGATGCAATATTCGTTATAAATCAAATTACTGAGAAATCACTAGCGTATAATAGACCAGCTTTTTAGTGTCTGATTGACCTAAAAAAAACGTGTGACAGAGTAAGACTCAAAGATGGAATCCATCTTCTGTATAATAGAGTTCCTCTAAATATTATAAAAACTATCGAAAACATCTACCAAAACAACAAAATGGAATTCAGAATAGATGAACAACTTAAAGAACCTATAGACATAGGCAGCGGAATAAGACAAGGGGATTCATTGAGCCCCATGCTTTTCAATTTGATCATGGATGAAATCATCAAAAGCATTAACAAAGGAAGAGAATACAGAATGGGAAACAAATAAATAAAAATACTCTGTCATGCAGACGACGCAATATTGATAGCCCAAGATGAAGATAGTCTGCAAAGACTGGTCCACAGATTTAACATAAGAGCAAAAGAATTTAATATGACAATCTCATCTCAGAAAACTAAAACAATAGTAGTCAGCAAAGAACCAACCAGATGTAAAATAGAAATTGATGGCATCAGTATTGAACAAGTAATAGAAATAAAATACCTGGGAATTACACTGTCTAGCTATGGAGGCCTGGATAAAAAAGTGAGAGATCAAGTACAAAAAGCAAACAGACTGACAGGATGCCTTAATAACACTATATGACGAAACAGACACATTAACACTGAGATGAAGTCCAGAATTTATAAAGCCAGTGTAAGACCAAAACTGACATATGCCTCAGAAACAAGACCCGACACAGCCACAACACAAATGCTACTGGAAACGGCAGAGATGAGAATACTGAGAAGAATTATAGGAAATACGGATCGAAAGTGAAGTGAAGACATTAGAAGAAAATGTAACGTACTGTGTATAAATGAATGGACACAAAATAGAAAAAAAGAATGGAATAACCACATAAGCAGAATGGAGAAGACCCGTGTCGTCAAAATAGCATGAGATAAGTCACCAATCGGCAGAAGAAGTATCGGACAACTTCGAAAAAGATGGAGTGTCAACCTTCCATAGAGGTATTAATCCGCCAATGAACAGGCAGAATTGCTTATAAAATGAAAGAAGAAGAAGAAAAGATACGTGTATAATTCGCATAATATAAAGTGCGAGGCATAAGTTAGGGATGTAGTTAATATTAAATAAACAATAATACAACAATTATACAACTGTATAAATCAATTAAGTCACTTATTACTGAGTTTTTAACTGGAATATCTGGGGGAAGTCAATAGTTATATTATCTCGTGGTTATCGAAACTTTTACTTGCTTTTTAAAATGAAATTTTTTATATTAAAAATGTTTATAAACAAAGCGAAAGATGGGCACAATCGGTCAAGTTGTTTTTAAACAGTTATATTTGTTTATCCCATTTGAGAGAACAGAGGTCATTTCAAATGGTTGCATAGGTGCTTCGTCAATACTTAAAATGTTTTTTTGGTTGATTCTGTTTATAGGGTCTCAAATTGTTTACTTACAAATACTTGATGCAGAATGACCATTACCATTACCATTATATTTGCAATATCCTTACCTTATGCCGCACAATATGTTTCTGCTTCAAATTAATTACGCTGTAGGAAGTATCATTAAATGGGAAATTTGTAAAATAATAAAAAAAATTAGGTTATTTGAAATTTTTAGTATCTGTAGTAGAAATAATACAAATTTTTTATAAAATAACCTTTGCACATATTTACTCAGCTTAATGCAAACTGAACAATACAATTTAGTCGACTCGGTAGACTACAATACAATCGTAAACAGATATTTTCACCAAAAGAGATATTTACGTCTTTAAAACTACTTAATTAAACATATTTACATCGATGTCAAGGTTTTCATGATCTTAGCTGCATATATTTTTTTATTTTTTAATAAAAATTCTTATTTTTATTCAAATAAACAGTTTTATCACATCATAAAAGTATAATGTTTTATTTTGTGCAATTTGCACAATTTTTGAGTTTATTTTCTTCAATATTTCGACAGATGAAGAGTGAATTTAATGAAATTGCAGATTTAAATACTTAAACCTTTGCCTATCGGATTCCAAAAACATATTTTTTATTATGAATACCTTTATGAATCTTTATGAACAATTCGATCAACCAAAGAATATAGACGCATAATTATGCGTATATATTTTTCGTTGACATGTATATATTCTTTGGATCAACCAGTGGCGCACCCAGAATTTGTCTTAGGGGGGGGTTTTGAAATTTTTTTATGCTACCTCCATGTTGAGTCGCTACAATTTGGGTTTTAGTTTAATTTAAAGTACTAAAGATAGCAGTTCCAAAGATTCAGGTATCTATTATCCTGCCTACCAACTAAAACCACCCTCTCTTACTTATGCGCAGTTGACTCTCGCACGTACCGTACTCCGAAAGTGGGGTGGCCACTGTAAGGCTGACGACATTTTTGGAACACTCCCTTCTCTTATCTAGATCTTATCTATTGTTCTGAAGCTATTTTCTTGTGGCATTTTAAAGTAATTACTATTTTAATGGGAATAAGCCACAATTGAAGGTTAAAATAATGTTATTGACGTTTGACGTTAATCCAACTTGTAAATACAATACATTTTGAAGACGGCTATCGCCGTATTCCCGTTCTCCTCAGGGAATCCTCCCTGTCCAAGGCATGCTCCTTCTCCAAACCTGTCGATTCCATCGCTCTTCGAATTCCTTCATTTCATGTGCGTCGAGGTCTACCTCTTTTTTTTCTTCCAGGGGGCTTCCATTTGTGAAGTTTTTGGGGCCAACGTTTGTCAGGCATTCTCAATTGATGTCCAAACCATTTTGAACCTCTTCTTTCTATTCTGTCAATGACCGTTTCTGTAGCATTCATGTTATTTCTTATAGATTCGTTAGTCTGCCTTTCCTGCCTTGATGTTCTAGCACTTCTTCTCAAATAATCCATTTCAACTGTCAACACTCTTCATGGTTCTTCATGGATTCAACCATGGTTTGCCCTATTCTTTTTTTGTTCCTTTTGGAAATGTGGTGATCCCACCATAAGGAGTTCAGACATCCTACAATTTTACGTCCATGATTAATTCGTGTTTAATTTCGGTTTCTCCCAAGCCGTTCTTAGCAATGAGTGGATCTAAATATTTAAATTTTTTCACTTGTTTGATTTCCACGTCCCCGTCTATCAACACTTCAAACCTAGCATCTGAACTGATAATTAAATAAATATTCTGTTTTCTTCATGCTGACTTGTAACCCCCATTTTAAATATTCTCTCTATAGACGCTTTATCATAAATTCTAGATCATAAGAATCTTGAGCTAGGATGACTTGGTCATCCGCAAAGTTCAGGGAGAACAGTATGCCATTTCCTATGGGGATTCCCATTCCCTGGCAGTGGTTTTTCCAATTTTGGAGGGCTGCCTCAATATATAAATTAAACAGTAAGGGTGACATACTGCATCCTTGTTTTAGTCCTTTAGTTACTTTTATTGGCTCTGATAGTCTATATGTAGTGTTATCCCTGTATACTTCTGTGATTATTCCTAAAAGGTATGGACTAATGTCGAGTTGTTGTTAAGCTTGCCACAATTTAAGTCTTGAAACTGTATTATACGCCTTTTCTAGGTCGATGAAGGCTAGATGTACTTCTGTACCAACCGCTATTCTTTTTTATATTAATTATAGTAATATACAAACGTCAATAAACTTATTTTAACCTTCAATTGCGATTTATTCCCATTAAAATAGCAATTAGATCGTATCTCTGTCATTAGCCCGGTTGGTGTTTCTCTTCTTCTTCTTTCTTTTTAATGACTGCTTGGATGTAATTGTGAACACTATTCCATCCCTCCGTCTTTCCCGTCATCTTCACGATCATCTCTTACAGTCGCAGGGTTCATACCTATTTCTTTATACATTCTGTTTCTCTCCACTGTATATCTATTACACTCCAGCATTGTGTGAGTAACAATGTCGGAATCTTCGCAGTATAGGCATTTATCTGTATGTGTCTTTCTGATCCTATGAAGATACGCCCTAAAACAGACAATCTACCCAGTCCCTTAGGCTCGGGATCAGCATCTTTGTCCACTGAGCATCATCTTCCTTGTTGTTCCACTCTTCTTGCCATTTTTCCATTGATCTTTCCCTTTCTTTTTTTTTATAGCTGTTGTCAAATGCTTTCTTCTCCCATAGAGATGTCTCTTTTCTTTTCTACTGCTAACACATGCAGGGGAACATAACCCGTGATAGTCCACAAGGCCGCCGCAGATACAGTCCTGTAGGCGCATGCTACTCGCAACAGACTCGTTCTGTTTAATTTTTTATAAGCCTAATATTAGGTATCTATATCTAAATATAATAAAAAATATTATTAATTATTGCGTATTTATCCAATAATTATTGTGTTCTACATATTTAAAGTGGTAATTTAATTATTCAATCAGCGTTTTGGATTTTTTGTATTGTGTGTGAAAAACAAATTACATTTTCCTACTATTCTTTATATATTGTTTACTTTATATGCCCTGGGGAGGGGGGTTTAACCCCCAAACCCCCCCCCCCCCTGGGTGCGCCACAGGGATCAACGTTGATCAATGAGTAATTTCAGACGCATACATTTGAGGCATGGCTAAAATTGCCGTTTTTAAACGGGCACCACAAACCATCAATGAGTTAAAGGATGCCGTAAGAGCCTTCTTCGCGGACGTGAGACAACCTTTATTCCAGAACAATACGAGAAATCTGGAATATCGGTATGAAGTCTGTCTTGAGAGAGGAGGAGCTCATTTAGAACATGTTATAAAGTGCCAATAATATGTATTTTTTAAAACAATAAAATAATTACAAGTTCAGTACAGTTTATTTTGGGCTATACTGTATTACTCTGGTCTGTTATTATAATTACTCATAATACCACTAAAGAGAATACCGTCACCTTAAGTTTATGGTTTTATTGTGTAGCCTCAAACCTGTCACTTCAGGGGTCTCCCGGCTCGAGTAAAAGATGAAAGCATTTTTGACCTATAGTTAAAAGAGATATCTGAACGACGCTTAGAATATTACTTCATGAACAGATTTTATGTTCATAAAGAAAGAAATTTTTGAAATAGAGATAGCCCACTAAAATTCACCGTTAGTATTATCGAGGATGGGCCTTAAACATGAAATTATACCTACTGTGGGGCAAATTGGTGCGTATGGTCTGTAGTCAAAACCTGCTATGCACCAGTCTGGCGAATAATATAGAGTTTAACGTGCTAATCTTATCTATTACTTAATCTGAAGGTTTTTAAGAAACTTAAAAAAATCACTTTACATAAACTCATGAACAAAAATCTCGAATATTGTACATCAGAAACTTGTACGTTACCAAGATATATTATTATCGTACGAACCGATTAAATCTTACAAATTTACTTACTTAATGGAAACTTCACAGTCATTCTTGCTGGAACCGATGGGTCTACTACTTTCAATGTTCCTCTATAATGATATCCATGTTTAACTGGTGTTAGCGATATTAAGAAATGCTGACTGGTTTCCTCGACTTGGTATTGTCCAGGTTCATCAGATTTGGTTATGTTGTAAAGTATACAGTTGCTTGCTGTGCCCGTTTTTTCAATTACGTACCAGATACCTAACATCTGAAATATAACACGCATTTTATTATAAATGCTTTTTAAATAATGTTAGATGTGTATAATCAATATGGATGTGAGAATCATAAATGCTCTATGAAAAATAGAAAACGTTAAGTAGAAGGGTTAAATAATAGAACACTGGTTCCCAAAGGGGTCCCTATGGATCCCAAGGCGTCCCTGTGGGAAAATTAAAATCGATCCGCGCAAGGTTTAATATAAAATTTAAAAAATGTGATTATTTTTATTAATATGAAAGTTAAAATAAATAACAATGAATAAAAGGAAAGTCCGTTAAGATTTGATTTCACGTATAGTGCCTCATATATTCGCTTATAGGTATTTCATCCTAGCAGAAATCATTAAAGCGACTATTCACAGAAGCTCTGAACGTGAAAACAAATCTATTTTACCGAAAAGGAAGCAACAATGAATATATTATTAGTGATTTTTTCGTGTCAAATAAAATATAAATATAAACATAAAATAGAGGAGCACGGGACACGTTGAAACACGGGGCACCTTGAAACATTGTTCGTATTTCAAATTCTGGCGGGTAAATGAGAACCTGTTACTATCAGTGGCGCTTCGGTCCATACCAGAACTATAACAGTACACAGTCTGTTATAGTTCTGGTCCACAAGAGTCCACAATACACATTGAATATAATAGTTTTTTCTCCCATCGAAAAATTTGGACGTCGTTTACTTTTACTGCTTTCACTTTCCATATTACTCACAACACTAAAATACATGTTCACTGCTTAGATAATCTAATCGAAATGTGAGTCATGTCCTGCGGTGGGACCACGATGAGTAGAATAATATTTTGCTGTCGTCACGTTGCATAGCAACGACGAATAGAATCGACGGTTGCTAGGCAACGTGATGTCAGCAAAATAGTATTCTACTCATCGTCATCCCACCACTGTTTACTTCGATACCAAAACAACTGAATCCCTGAGTAGCCGACTTTCACCGACTATCGCGGTTTAGGGAGGTATAACTATTACCTTCTAACCTAAAATTATTATTTATGGTAATTAGCTCAAATTTATAAAACTATAATAGAAAGTATTGAGTTGTACGGCGTTGTACGGCGATGTAGTATATCTTTTCCAAGTAAAAATATTAAGACAATAAAAGTTTTGATTCTAAAAGTATGTCGAGTAGGAGATAAAAAAATTGAACGTATTAAACGAGCACTGAAAGACGTATGTGGCGCCCTTCATCATTTTTAGTGGCGAATTTAGATTTCTCGTCCCAAAAAACTCAGCTTACCAAATTTCGTGTTGTTATCCCATGCCTGTCACGAAATATTCAAAAATAAAAGTTTAACTTTGACACCCTTCATTTTGCTTATTATCAACTTTCGTACTAAAGTAAGTTAGTTTAAATCGGCCTATTTCAATCTCAGGAATCTAAGATTAAGTTATGGCCATTCGTTACCAAACACCATGTATATTATATTAATATATATAATAACCCAAATGTCAATAATAATCATATTAAAATTAACATAATTATAAATAGGTACATATTTATTTAATACAAGTAGCTTTGTCGTAACTTCTTATGGCATTTTTCGTACGCCATTGGAAGACCTACAATAGCGATGAACCGTCACTATTACTTCTAAGAATTTACTGCCTACAAATGAGAAACTTTAGTATAGTTCTCTTTATTTCGTTATAACACTATAATCTCAGTACTCAGTTGTAGTTTGAACACGGCTAAGGAAATTGTGTTTCTAAATTTTTACGTGCAGACATCGTTTGATTTTAAGGTAAAAACTCCAATATTTTATCCAGTTGAGTAGCATTATTCGAAACGTTTATATTTACTGAATTGCTTTTATGCATTTTCTTTTCTATAATTGTGATGTTTTTTGTGAATTTGGCATAAAATAGAAAATATGGAAGTTTGGGGTATAATGAAACATAACTCGACGGGGCGCTTTGAAACGTTTCAAGGTGCCCCAATAATATTTAATCAAAATAATATTTTTATTTTTGTTCCAGTATGGTTCGAAATCTTTAGAGAAAAACCAATTAAGGTTTGTTTCCCGAGACTGACATGAATGATGCAGTAGAGCTCGTTTGTCAAGGCCACTCCATCAGGCGGGTAGCAGAATTAAAAAATTTAAACTATGTAACATTACCTAGGTAGGTGAAAAAGAAAAAAGACAATGAGTGTGATACAAATTTCAAGTATGTTCTGCACTACAATATACGACAAGTGTTTAAAGTAGAACAAGAAAATAAACTAAGAGAGTATTTGCTAATGTGTTCCAAAATGTTTTATGGTTTTCCAGTGGCGGAATGCAAGAAAGTGGCCTATGACATGGCAGTAATAAATAAAATAAAATATCCAATTTCATGGGACGCTAACGAATCGGCAGGACAACATTGGTTCTATGGGTTTTTGAAAAGAAATCCATCGCGCAGCCAAAGAACGCCTGAGGGATGTAGTTTGTCCCGAGCTACTTCTTTCACAAGGGCAAATGTAGAAGTGTTTTTTGACAATTTGCAAGCAGTGTACAAGCAGTACAGCAGTGTAAGCAAAAATCCTTACTTTGCAGATGAAACACGAGTATTTAATCTGGACGAAACAGGCACATGCACAGTTCAGAACCCTCAAAAATAACTGCCGAAAAAGGAGCTAAGTAGGTCAGCAAGTGCGCTGGTGCTGAGAATATTACTAATATGACAACCTGTTGTTTTATCTCAGCGAGCGGCGACTGTATCCCCCCCGTCATGATATTTTCACGTGTACACTTTAAGCATCACATAGTGCAGGAAGCTCCCACTGGTACTCTTGCTTTGGCAAACCCATCAGGCTGGATGACTTCTGTATTATTTGTTGAAGTTGCTAAACATTTCAACCGCCACTCAAAAAGCAGCATGCAATCGCCCACTCTGATAGTATGCGACAATCACGAGAGTCGTTTATCATTGGAGGCACTTAATTTGTGCAAAGAAAATGCAGTGACTATGTTAACTTTTCCACCAATAAACTGGTTTAAGACATTCAAAACGTATTACAATGCTGCAATAGATACTTGGATGATGCAGCATCCTGGACAAACAGTAAATATTTACAATGTTGCTGGTTTTGTAAAGATTGCTCACGAGAGAGGAATGAATCTATCAAACATCACTGCTGCTTTTAAGAAAACAGGGATTTACCTATATGACAGACATGTTTTCACCGATGCCGATTATTTATATAATTACGTTACCGATCGACCAATGGCGGACATGCCAGCTACTTGTCAGGTAAAAGAGGATCCATCGTCAGGTGATGCTCCTGCTGATAAAATCAACAACTCAACAATAGAAATCGATGCAGATGCCAACTCCTCAAGTTTCAATAACAACTCTCAAGACCCCAGTACTTCTACTACCATCAGTAATGTAAAAATTTCCTTATGCGGACCTTAAGATTTTAGAGGATTTCCCAAGGCAGAGAGTAGAAAAAACAATAGAAACGGTCGAGCAAGAGGAAAAAGTATGATAGCAACCAGTACTCCAGAAATGACTGCAATTGCCAATAAAACGGCGGTATCAATAGCAAAAAGAGAAATGGTCAAACAGAAAATAATACATTTTAATAAGGACACTAGGAAGAAATCCAATAAAGTCGAAGAGGTTCAGTCTTCATCTGAAGAAGATTTAGTCAATTATATTGAGACTGATGGCGACTTGGACCCCATTGAAGACATTTTCATTTTTAATGAAGACAAATTCATAGAACTGGATAGGTCATCCATTAAAAATGATTATGTACTGGTGGAATATAAATTAAACAGCCATAATGGTAAGTTCTACGTTGGACTTGTTCTAAAAGAAAAGAAGACGAGCGGAGATTTCGAAGTGAAGTTTTTCAGAAAAAAAGGACATAACACCTTTGTAGCGCCACCAGTTCCAAATGTATCAATAGTCGCTGAGAATAGCATTAAGATGATTTTGGAGAACCCGGTTTTTGAGGGATCAACCCAACGCCAAAAATAATTTATTTTTTCGGAATCGACTTAACTAATTTAAATATTGGCTAACTACTATATTCAACGTTTGAATTATTTTTCCTTTGATTTTATATTATTTTTTTTTATTATTGGGCATACTTCTAAGGCAATCTTGTTGGTTTATTGTACAACTTGGTCGTTTTTATATATGTTACATTTTACCCCTATGTACCCTATGTATCCCAGTGGTGGGGAACAATCATCGAGCAAAAAGACAAAAGAGGGAATCTAATCGTTATGAAAAGGCGACCAAAAAAGTGGCCTCTGATGGCGGACATATCCGGAAATGCGAATGCGCCAAATTTAAATTTTCCGACACTTATTAACAGTAGCTATAAAATAGTTTTCAGAATGTGTCTTAGACGAGAAAATTTTAATTAAATATTAACGATAACAGTCTAAAATGTGAAACAATTGTTAAAAAACTTCAATATAAATAAGATTTCATGTGACAGTTGGGACAAATAATAACATAACCCAACTAAATTTGATTTCTTAAACAAGGAAAGACTCCGTTTCCTTGTTTAATGTGGCCTCTCAAGATGGCACTTCCTGTCTAACAATATTTTTGCCCCCACTACCTTTACATTCCCTCTTTTGTCTTTTTGCTCGATGGGCACAATGAAACATTTTTTTTAATTGATTATTACTTAAAATAGTTAATAATAAGGTTTTTGATGCTACTATAAGTCTGTTCCTAGTACCGAAGGGCATCTTTTAAAACAAATTTGTTTCATTGTGCCCCGTGCTCCCCTACAAGTAATAACAGGATCGCAGTGAGTCAGACAGGTTTATAAAGAAACGCAACAGAGTCGATATTTGCACCAACTACTCTATAATATGAACTACATAAGAGTGACGAATCAATCTACAATTTAGTTCAGATAGCACTAGATACCTATAGTAGAAGAATGGAGTATCCAATGGAAAATAGCGATAAATCTAAAATCGACTAGGCAGTTATGTTCAAAAAGAGCAGAGGTAGCCCAGAAGAAGAGCTGACAGTGTGAGACAGACCTCGTGACACACCCTGTATAATCTGATGTTTATAAGAAATCAGTTGTCTTTTAAATTGGAGATAAATGTGGTTTAATAATGTTAAAGATAAGATATTTTTATTGTTTTATTCTAGCAGGCCGTGTATGAATGTGTCATAATTGTCATTATTTGTGATTAAGTTAAGAGATTATTTGCAAATGTCAAGATGTACAATTATGGTTTTGGTTTATCAACAGTTTTGATTTATAATTGTTGCATTTGTTGATTCATGGAGTTATGTTATGGTCATGATTTGTATTGTTTATAATCACTTAAAAATTGTCTATAAATGGATTTTTAAGATGAAATAGTGAACGATGAACAAATGGCACTAGCATACAAGACACCTGCATACCAACATAGTAAATACCAACATACATTCCGGGAGAAAGAAGTAAAAGAGAAAGATATCCATCATCATGGCAGAAAAAATAGAATTTCGGCATGGAGGGGTGATGTCTGGAGGAAGGTGATTAGTTTATTAAATTTATTTTTTTGTGATCGGGAAAATGTCAAGGAATTTTTTTGAGTGCATACTCGTATTTCGAATATTTGTATAACATTTATGAATCTACATTTCTGTAGTATCTGTGCCTTCAAGTTGGTTACGACTAAGTTAGTCGAATGTACTCGATGATTTTCTCAAAATAAAAATATTACTTACCCTGTCCATTTCAAATCCAGACATAGGTTCTATCACCGGACATGCCCCCAGGTGATACGAGTGCATCTCCACATATCCCGTAAAACAAAACACCAAAAACAACGCAACGAATTGTTTAAACATCTTCACCCGTTACTCTCTATTAGTGTTAACAATACTGACCGAAGTGATTAACTGATATAATTCAATTTATTGTTGACATTATATAGTTTGACGCCTTGCAGTTGACCAACCAAATAACTGAATGCTAATAGAATTGTGAAGTTTATTAAATTAGCACTGACCTTTAGGATTAGTTTATTAATACGTATGAATGAGACACAGCAGGTCAAATAGTTCACGATAAACTAGTTTTTACCAAATTCTTTTTAATATTTTGTTGGCTTGTTGGTTCATTGGTAAATAACGGCTTCTTAAGAAGCGGTTTTATTGTTTATTATGAGGACATGATTCATAGAAACTGATAGTGGATTTAGTAGTAGAGTAACAAGAAGTTAAATAATTTCATTTTGGAAAACGATGAATCATCTTAAAATATAAAATTTCTTGTAGAACAACAAAAATATATTTTTTTGGCATTGTTTAAAGAAACTATTTTGTTAGTAAAATGTTTAGGTATATTATTATCGGCTAAGGAAGTCCTACAGCAAAATCTCTTCTAACTAATCAAAAGTTTGAACAGATTGTCATGTTCAGTTCAAATAATTCTTTATGATTTAAAACAGGATCTCAGTTTTCGAAAGTTGGGATCACGGATGATTTCTAATACTACAGAGAAATAAGTAAAATTTAGCGGTGTTCACGACTCCGCAATAGTCAGGTATTTAAGTTTTTCTGTTAATACATTTCAGTGATGTTCTATATAAGCTTGTTTGTATCTTCAATAAAGCATTTCCTTTAATTAAAATTAAGTCAAAACATCATAACCCCTGGAGTACCAATGGTATCCGCTTATCAGCCAAGAATATGCGTTCAATACTGTACATCAAGAAATTTACTACACACTTCCCTGTCACTGAATATCATCTAGTACAGAGAAACCTATCTAAATCTTATCAAACCAGCTAAAAAAGCGTACTATCAAAATCGTCTGAGAAGCACTAAAAGTGTTGCAAAAGAAACTTGGTCCATAATAAGCGATCTTCGAAATAAAACTTCTTCTTAAAGTTCCATCTCCTATCGGAGGTTGGATATCATAACGGCTATGGTCACTTTGTTGGCTGCTGCTCTGAAAAGTTGTAGTGAACTACAGTTAAACCATTCTCTAAGGTTCCTTAGCCAGGAGATGCGTCTTCTTCCTATGCTTCTTCTTCCTTGGACCCTTCCTTGCATAATAATTCTCAGCAGCTCATATTTTTCTCCTCTGGTTATGTGACCCAAATACTCTAGTTTTCTTCTTTTTATGCTGTTCATAATTTCTAACTCTTTATTTAGACGTCGTAGTACCTCAGCATTGGTAATCCTTTGAACCCACTGAATTTTTAATATTCTTCTGTAACACCACATTTCGAACGCTTCTATTTTTCTTATGTGTTGTTTCTTCAATGTCCAAGCTTCCATTCCATATAGTAAGATAGAAAATATGTAACATCTTAGAGCCCTCAATCTGAGATGTAACTGAAGGTCTCTGTTGGTAAGCATTGTCTTCATTTTCACAAATGCTTGCCTTGCAGTTTCAATTCGGACTTTGATTTCTCTGTTTTGGTCATTTTTGTCATCAACCCAGGTTCCCAGATATTTGTATGTCTCTACTTTTTCTATTTGGGTTTGCTCTATCATTAATCTTTCATTTCCATGTTGCGTTTTTGAGACAATCATAAATTTAGTTTTTCTCTTATTTATTTTTAGTCCGTATCTAATGCAATAATCGTTAATTCTATTTACCAATTCTTGTAGCGATTCCAGGGTATCTGCATTATAACGGTGTCATCAGCGCATCTTATGTTATTTACTATTCTTCCGTTTACAGAGATTCCATCGCCCAGATCTGCTATCGCTTCCTGAAATATGGCTTCACTGTACACGTTAAACAGTAATGGTGACAAAACACAGCCCTGTCTTACTCCTCTCTTTATATCTATATTTTCGGACTTTTGTTCTTCTATCTTTATATTGGCCTTTTGATTCCAATACAGATTGATAATGATTCGTAAGTCTCGTCTGTCTATATCTTTGTTTCTCAGTACTTCTATTAGTTTTTCATGTCGGACCCTGTCGAATGCCTTCTGGAAGTCGATGAAACAGGAATAAATATCTAGGTTCATATCTAAGCATCTTTGAGAGAGGACATTAAAAGCAAACAATGCCTCTCTCGTTCCCAGTCCCTTGCGGAACCCAAACTGAGTATCATCCATATCATCTTCTAGTTTTCTATATAATTTTCCACGAATCACCTTTAGAAATATTTTGAGGGTATGGCTTATTAGTGATATTGTCCTATAGTCTGAACAATCTTTGGCATATACTGTTTTTGGTATTGCTACAAAGGTGGACACCATCCATTCCTGTGGGATTTTTCCAGTTTTGTATACTTCATTAAATAGGTCCAGAAGTACAGGTAGAGTTTCATCGTCTAGACATTTCAGCAGTTCCGCAGGTATTTCGTCTGGACCTACAGTTTTTCCGTTTTTTGCGTTTCGTATTGCTTGTTCGATTTCCTCTATTATGATCTCTGGCCCCGTTTCGCTGTCGATTTCTTCCGGTTCTTGTCGATTATCCTCAAACAGATCTGTTATGTATGTCTTCCATTTTTTAAATTTCTCTTTAATTTCTATAATGATTTTTCCATTTGCGTCTTTCAGAAGGGCATCTTTCTTTTATCTCAGTGTATTTGTCATTTCCTTTATTTTCTTATGCATATTAAAGCTATCATACTGTTTAGCATATACCTCTATTTCACTGCATTGATTAGCAAGCCAGGTGGATTTGGCCTCTTTTATTTTCTTTCCTATCAATCTCTGTTGTTCCTTGTATTTTGCCTTTCTCCTGCCTTTATGTTTTCTTCTTTCCTCCATTAGATCTAAGATTTCTGAAGTCATCCATCTCTGTTTTTTTCTTATTTTTGTCTGCAGTAGCTTTTCTCCTGCCTTTATTAAAGTTTCCTGTACCATGTTCCATTTGTCATTAACATCTGTTGTTTTTATCACGTCTTGTTTAATTTTCTTTAAGTTATCATTTATTTCTTGTTTTAAGCTCTGACGTATAGGTTCTTCTTTTATCTTTGAGATATCAAACCGTGGTATATTTGTTTGTTTTTGGATCTTCTTCAATTTTATCTGCATTACGCCTACTAATGGATTATAGTCTGAATTTATGTCAGCTCCGGGGTATGTTCTCAGAGGCTTTATAGCGTTTTTATATGTAGATTTTATTAAAATGTAGTCTATCTGGTTTCGAACAATGTTGTCTTCTGAATTCGCAGGCGATTTCCAAGTATAAAGTCTTCTTTTAGGTAATTTAAAATTTGTATTCATTATTACCATCTCCTCGCTTTGGCAGAATTCGACAAGTCTGCCCCCTCTTTCATTTCTTTCTCCCAAGCCAAATTCCCCCACACATCCGTCCACTTTTCCTTTTCCAACCTTGGCGTTGAAATCTCCCATCACCAACAATATATCATCTTTTTTTGTGGATCTTATGATTTCGTTCAATTGCATGTAGAACCTCTCTATCTCGGTCTCATCTTTGGCAGTTGGTGCATATATTTGTACAATGTTTATCTTTTTAGAGAATGTCTGTAATTGAATCATCATCAATCTCTCTGAGTAGGGAGTAAAACCAACTACTGATTTATTTGTCGCTTTGTCTACAAGAATGACAACTCCAATCCAAATAAAACTAACACATCTCAAACATTTTCCATTTCAAACCCTGAAATTCTAAATGAATACTGTGAGTATGTTAATGAGAATAAAAATATAACATCAACTATTTTGCCACAACAAGATCCCATTTCTTTTCTCCAAAATTCAAAAAAGGTCTCGAATTCATTTTTTATAAGACCAGTTGATAAGTCTAAACTGATCCAAACAATCAATAGTATCTGACACTTGGTGGTGTGTACGAATTGAATATTAAGGTTAATAAAGATATTGAAAATTATTGTTTATTTGTCAATGGTGAAACATGGCATAGAAGGTTTGACCATATAAACAGAGTTTATTTACATAAAATGAAAGATGGATTAGTAGATGGACTGAATGTGACTGGGGAAATTGACATTAAAAACAAAACTGTATAGTTTGTTGTGAGGATGCACAAAGACGATTACCGTTTTCACAGCAAGGTCATAGAGCCAGTAGTTTATTGGATATTGTACACTCTGATGTTTGTGGACCTATGGAGAACAGATCATTATGTGGCTCTGGTGGTCTTAATATTGTTCTGAAGCTATTTTCTTGTGACATTTTAAAGTAATTACTATTTAAATGGGAATAAGCCACAATTAAAGGTTAAAGAAAGTTTATTGACGTTTCAATTTTCCCTTCGGAAATCGTTCTCAAATATATTCTCAGAAAGGTGTTTAGGTATATAAAAACTCTGCGAAGTGACAATGGTGGGGAATTTTGTTCAAAAGAATTTGAAAGATATTTAAGTGTAAATAGTACTATACATCAAAAAACCAGTTCCTACACTCCTGAACAAAATGGAGTATCCGAAGTGGGGGGATATCAATTAAACAAAATTTAAATATTAGCGCCATATGTCATTTAGAGGAGGTTAAGATTGGTGCAATGTAAGCTGTCAATTATATTCACTTTTGGAACAAAATAAAAATAAAGTTAGTCTCAACTGTATACTCAACTGGTTCGTTTCATTTACAAGTTTTATAGGTTTAATGCCATGTAAAAATAATATTTAAAGAATTATTTATATAATGTGGAAACATTTTTTACAAGATCGTACCTTAGTCTAAAACTCAGAATATTGGAAGGTAAAGTTCAGGGCAAAAGATCAGTAGGAAGACGCCAGAACTCATGGCTGAAAGACCTGAGTAAATGGTTTGACTGCTCATCCGCAGAAATCTAAAGCAGTCTCCAAAGTTACACTTGTCATTTGGATCGCCAACCTTAGAAAGGAGACGGCGCAATAAGGAGAAGAATGAGTATTATTATTTTTTGAATATTTTTTCGAATTGGACTTTTTAGCAATTCTTTTAGTCCCAGTAGATATGTTCTTTTATCGCTGAATCCTATTTTATACCAATTTCTGATCATCATCCCCATCAACTTACCTATTTAAAGTTGTTCATTTTAATTACAATGTATATTTTTTTATTTTTACTTTTAGGTTATATGGCTAGTTTCTAGTAAAATTGAATATCACGTGTAGGGTCTTTACAAAATCCAGTTGCATTGAAAACAAGTAATATTTATTTACCAAATATCTACAATTCTTGGAGAATGTGTAAAAGGTCAATCGATAAGAGTGTAATCAACTGATTAGTGTTAGTACGTAGAAAATACATAATGAATTAGAAATTTGCATGAACTTTATAAACTTCGTCTATAATTCAAATCTTTTACTCGAATTAATGTGAAATCATGAATTACAAAGAAAATCGATACTAGACGTGTGTAATATATTATTTTTCTTATCCTCAGGTCTTCTTATTTTCGAAAGTTAGGAATAAATATCTTAAAAGTTTGCTTATTTTAACAGCACTGCAAATGCCTGTATTTCCATTATTGTCGGATTGTATTAGTTAGAATTTTATAGCATTAGATTTATTTCTATTTGATTCAGATAAAGATAAAGACTGAAATATGTATAATGCAGTAGCAATTAGACGAAATGTTATAATGCTTATGCTATTTTATGATATGCACCATAGTAAAGTTTTGCCACTGCTTCCTAAAATTACTTGGACCAAAATTGATTCGGAAAAATATAAAGAAAGAATGTCTTGTGAAATTAATAGGGTGAATGAGTGGACTCATCAACCAGAGATAACTTTAGAGTTACAGCAATGTATAAAAAAGTCAGAACACAAGACTCATTGTCCTGGTTGTCTTTCTGTTTGATGGCTTCTGTTTTGGATGGTTTTGGTGTCCTGTTTTAGGCTCTTGCCTCTTCAGGACGTGTTTGTTTTTGTGGGTTGTTGCACTGGCGTGTTCGTGGTTCACTGGTGGTGGTGGCCTGGTCTTCTGGTCTTTGGTGGAGCGCCTGGAGAATCAGAGGTGAAAGGCAGTGTAGTAACGGTTCTTTTCAGAATTTGTTTGTCTAAAAATATCAGAACAAAAGGGAGAATCTAAGCTTTTTAAGGCAAAGGAGGAGTGTAAACAAAGCCAGCAATGGTTTGATGGAGAGTGCGCAAGAACTCTTTCTTGCGCACTCTCCATCAAGCAAGTAATGCCATATCTATAAGTATCTAGAAAGATTAGCTCGACTTATGCAACGAACATATATAGGGACGTTAAACAGGAATACAAGCACCTTTGTGACTTCAAAAAGAAATAATTTTATAAGAATGCTGTATTGAGTTTAAGAAATACAAAACATTTAAAAGATTTTTGGGTGGTTGTTGGGTTGTATAAGATTGGAAGTTTGGCCATTAGGGAAGGTGTTAACTAAAACAGTTTACTGCAACAATTTGCAAATCATTTGAATACGGACATCCTGTGTTGTATGCAGAACCGTTTATCCTCAATGAACATTTAGACCGACCGTTTAGTATGGAAGAACTTTAAATAGTATTAAATTGTTTAAAACCAATAAAGCACCAGCAGTTGATATAATTTCTGCTCAGTTCTACAAGTTTCTTCCAGAAAACGGAAAAGTGGTTGTACTTGGGCTTGCTAATATTTTTTCGTCAAACCAGACTTTCCTCGGGGTTTTTATGATGCAATAATTATAAGAAAGAAAACATGGAAAGTGCAGAAAGTTATCTAGGTATTAGCTTCTTAAATGCAATAACCAAACTCATTGCGGCATTGACTTTAACCAGACTTACCTTGTGGATACAAAAGAATAACATTTTAAATGAGTTCCAGGCAGGATATAGAACCGGCTATTCAACTATAGAAAACATTTTTAATCTTACGAGTATAGTAAAAGTCCAACATGCACGAGGGGTAAAAAATGTTTATACATTTTTGTGGACTTTAGGGCTGCTTTTGATACAGTTGATCGACGGGCCCTTTTTTTTAGAAGTTGAGTCACTTGGGATTATCTACTAAAGTACTCAATTTGTTAAAAAGTATGTTCGCGAATAAAAAATCTCTGTAGTCTGGTCACAGAAAGGTCTATCTGAATGGTTTAACTGTAATGTGGGAGTGAGACAGGGATGTCTTTTAAGTCCATTACTGTTTGAGCTTTTCTTAAATGACCTACATGAAGCATCGGGAGACGGTTTGGAGATAAATGGTTTTATTATAAGACTTTTATTATATATGCAGATGATTTGGTTTTGATGGCAATCAACCGGAAAGTTCTACAGCGGATGATTCATGAACTGGAAAAATACTGCAGAATGTGGAATCTGAAAATAAATAGTAGTGAATGGTAATAAATGGTAGTGAATAACTATAATTATTTGGAAATGATAGTAACACAAAGTTGTCGATTAAAGCTCATCTAAAAAAGCGTTAGAATTTGGCAACAGTGGAGTTCCAAAAAGTGGTATGAGTCGGTCCTAGGATCAATTTTGATGTGGTCTTTTTGAATACGATGAGTTGAAAATAATTGGAAGATTTTACATAAAAAAAAATTTTTTCTTGTCCAAGGTATTATCCTAACTTTATGTTAGATTTGGAGACACCTATTGCTAGAGTCAGCCTATATATAATGAATTTACATAAAAAAATATATTCAAAATTTTTTAGGATATTCGAATGATCTTCTTCTTCTAGTGCCGTCTTCACTAATGAAGGTTGGCTATAACCATTACAAATTCGTCTCTATCTTCTGCTTTTCTTAAGAGCGTCTGTGTGTTTAACCCAGTCCAGTCGCCAATGTTTTTCAGCCAGGATATTTGTCGTCTATCAGGACCCCTTTTTCCTGCGATTTTATGTGCCCCAAATATGCTGTCTTTCGCCTTTTAATGGTGGTCAAAAGTTTTCTGTTTCTTCCCATTCTGTGCAACACCATTTCGTTCGTAATATGATCGGTCCATGGTATCTTCAAAATTCTCCTAAAAAGCCACATCTCAAAAGCTTCCAGTTTTCTCATTAAGTCAACATTAACAGTCCAGGCTTCGACACCATAAAGAAGAATAGAGTGGATATAACATTTTACCATCCGATATCGGATTTGCAGATTGAGTCTTTGGTTACTCAGAAATTTTCTCATTTTCAAAAAGGCTGCTCTTCATTGCACTTCCTCAATATCTTCATTTTTTATCTGGATCCTTGTAATGACTTTGCCCCTCTCTTACTGATAACCGTGGTTTTTGTTTTCTTTATGTTTAGTATTAAACCAAACTGTTCTCCAGTAATACAAATTGGTTTTAGTAACGTCTGCAGGCCTGTCTCACTTTCAGCGATAATGACTGTATCGTCAGCATTACGGATGTTATTTATATTTTCACTATTTATCTTGATCCCTTCTGTACAGTTTTCAAGTGCTTGTGTAAATAACTCTTCCGGAATATATATTAAATAGTAATGGTGAAAGTACACAGCCCTGTCTCACCCCTCTACTTATCTGTTGCGAATCCGTGCTATTTCCATATAATGTTACCACAGCCTGTTGGTTCCAATAGAGATTTCTCACTCTTATACTACTCATTAGAATGTTAGGATGTCAAAATTTCTTTTGAAAGAAATGATGAGAGCGAGGTGTGGCGGGTGGAAAGATTGGATGAGCATGGGAGAAAAATTTGGTATTGAGGAAAGTTGTGAATGGTAATGAAGAGATAGCTGGCCTAGTATTATTGAGAGTATGATGAAAAAAAAGAAGGAGAAGATACAGTGTCAAGCTGAGAATAGGGCGCTGGAATCAAATTTTTGTGGACAGTATAAAGAACTGCGGGAAGAAGGAATAAACATGCATTATCTACTGGAAATGGAAAATTTTTGGGACATTCGATGGCTGTTCAAATTAAGATGTGGAGTTCTATATTTGAATGATGAAGGAAAGGGAAGATGTGATACATTTTTTGGAAAAATGGTTTTAAGACAGATTAAGTTAAAGCTGTTGGGTAGAAATGAACTTAGTAGAGTGAAAGTAGTTACTATGATGAGACAGGGACGGGCTGAGTTAGCAGGTTATTGTAGAGAGGCATGGCCGTATAGGCATGAGTTAGTGAGCCTATTTAATTACTAAATCGATTAGCATGGTGTTAGTTCAATATGACGAAAATATTAAAATTAGCATTAATAATTTGATTGCGTATAGCTATCTGTCTTGTCTATCTTGTTATTATTGTTATTATTATTATTATACAAACAACTTTCACTTCCTCTAAGGGACAAATTTACTTATTACAAATGCATGCTATACCTTAGTGTTATTCATTGTTATTATTGTTAGGTCTAGTGTGAAGTCTTACTCTGTAGAATATACACATCTAGTTTATTACTATAACATTTATAAGAACATTTATTTAATTTAATATTTAGTAATTTTAATGACCTCGTTAGATAGAATTAGCCTTAATGTAGTTTTTTGTCTATTAGAGAATAATATTTGTTTGCCAACCCTCCTGATGGCATGTGCCAAGGAGAACAAATTTCGCTAAAAGAGAAATTTGTTCCCCTTCTTTTTTTAATAAGAAATAAAAGGCATTATTGATTGATTCATTAATTGAATGATTAGTCACTATTACTGCTACTATCTGCGCTAGTTCCACTGATTTTCTATCAAATTATAAGAACAAGAAATACATTTCTGTATAAAAAAAGCCTTGGTAGTCGAATTTATAAAGTGATATATTATAAGTGAAAAGATTGTATATAATATTAAGTACGAATTCGCCAGGCTCTAATTTCTACAAATAATACTGGTTAAAAGAAATATTCTTCCAGAAGAGCAGATTGCAGTTCCCGAATTCTTTGGAATAAGAGATGCGGGTTATGCGTTAGCCAATCTGTCGGATATAAACATTCAAATAATCCTTTACAACATTGGAGACATGTGGAAAAAGTCTGGCTCTAGAAGCGTACATACTAAGCTCTACTAAAAATGGTCAATAAAATATCCCAGTGTTGTTACGTATTATTTTCCATAATTACTAAATTTGTGCGAGCTTCTAATAATAAAGTTTCCCAGATCATAATGCTTCCGAGTTCATAGAGCGATCTTTAGTCAAAGTAGCAGTGTGAATAACGTACAGTAGATCTTCTTCAAATACTTATCTCTTCTATAGAAAATGTCACACCGAGAGTGCAGTACGGCTAATATAGGAATGCACAATTGCCGGATTTCACGCCTTGTGCTTGGCGATACAAACAGGTCCAAGTGGTAGTCACAGAACCGTACCCAGATCTCTACGCCGGGCTCTGTTATTTATTATAAAATAATATATTGATAAAATAATTGCCTTCAAGTAGCCAAATAAGAAGCATGAATTTGAATAAAAAGACCTTAAGTTTTTAGCGAGAATTTTATTATAAAACTGTATACTTTATTAAACTAACAAATGTATTTTAAATTACATTTCTTGATAGCTATAAATATACCGGGTGGAACCTCCGGTAACTCGATTTCCGTGCACCCAGCCCAATATCCAAGAAAAACTTTTTCTTTTGTAAATATGTGAAAAATTATCAGGAACGGGAATATCGAAAAAGCTTTGCACATTTTTTAATCCCGGCGATGTTATTAAAAAAACAAGTTGCGCACTTGAATCACTGCGAAATTTTAACACCTACTATGAAATTTTTTTTGTGGAAATCTGAAGTGCAGTTTTTGTCCTTGTTAAAACATAATGCAGTCTCGCATTTTTTACACACAACATAAGTTTACCTAGTTCCTTGGCATAGCAACCTGGTACTTTTCAGCGAAACCTTGTGTTATTCCATATGGGATAATGGTTTTCCTTGTCCACACTTGACCAGATGAGCAGGTATAAGGTTTATAGTGTAAGTTATTTAACATTATATTATATTTATACTTTATTAAACTAACAAATAGATTTTAAATTACATTTCTTGATAGCAAATCAAATAACACTCCTCGAAAAAAATGTCTTTTTCCACTAGCCATTCCTTGATTGCAGCTTTATTCCAGGAATTGTTAGGGAATCTCTCTTTACGGGAGTGGTACGATGCATTGTTCATTACAATGACATTCCTGCGACCTCATTTATAGTAATCTAAAACTATATTTGGACTTACTTGAGGAGATAACTACCTTTTAGAATTAGTGAATGTTATATCAAAGCGATCTTTGGAAGGATTTTAAGATCAAGCATTAATTTCCGTAGTCTTCCATACGCTATTTTTTACAAAATCATTGGTAACACTCGTATAATTAAACTTTATGCAGTTTGAAATCGCTATCTCGTTATTTATCTTCTCATAACAACATATTTGATGAAAATCAATAATACAGGGAGTGAAAAGGAACTTTTATTGTCACACGTGCTTAAAAATAAATGTGTTTATATGATTATAAAAGTATATTCTGCTATTCTGAAGCTTTACTAAAAGTAGGCCACGGCCATTCAAGCTGATCTGCTAACCTAAAATATGATAATAATTTAATAATAATAATTGATTATTTTACTATGATTTAATCTACTACATTGTTACAAGAGTTGTTAAGATAATATTCTTGTTGAGATTACTGCCACATCTTAAATCTGTACGAAGAAAAATAACTTGGATAATAGGACTTTTCATCAAAAAGCAATTTCAGCCATTTTTTTAACATACATTTTGTAAACAAACAGGTTAGGTTCGTAATATAAGTAATATAGATAATTAATACAAAAAATATAAAAGAAAGTCTAGTTATTGAAAAAAATAAAAGACACAATTAGCAAATCAATTTTTTTAATCGATATTATGATAGATACCTGTACGAAAAGGAACAACGAAGCGGTATTGTTACGGAATATGTAAGAGTCATACACGCTCTAAATCATTTAAAGACAATACATATATTATGTTACTTATAAATTTTCTCAAGCCTTTATTTTTATAAGCAATGTCTTTATTAAATAAAAAATAAATATTTAATAAATATTTCTTTATAAATTGATAAACGTACGACGTATAATATAT